>NW_027203521.1:0-72337 GCF_024711535.1 Dipodomys merriami | reverse complement strand
ATAATCATTTTTTATTTTAAATTTTTGTATAAGGATGGAGGTTGGACGGGTGCCTGAGGCTCACTATCAGTAAATCCTCAGATCTGAGGATCACAGTTTAAAGCCAGCCCGGGCAGGAATGTCCATGAGACTCTTATATCCAATAAACCACTAGAAAAACCAGATCTGGTGCTGTGACTCAAGCGGTAGGTCACTCTCGTTGAGCGGAATAGCACACAGACAGCGCCTAAGCCCAGAGTTCAAGCCACATGAATGACAAAAAAAACAAAAACAAAAACAAAAATGGATTGAGGTAGTAGTCTAAGATCATTCTTTAAATCTCGAGAGACAATAGTGCCAATATACCCATTTAAGATTCTATTTTTATTTCATAAAATCATAGGATCGTTTTCAAAATCTGTTGACCATAAAATTGAGAATTTATTTTTGACAAATCTTACATTCTTCTATGTGTCTGCTATTGTAGTAGAACTATGTTGTCTTTACTACTAAACATGGTAAAAAGATTCAAAGCTAGTATGAAGCCTGAAGCTACACAATTTTACAAGATTGTTCTGACTCACCTGTTTTCCTTGAATTTACATACGAGTTTACTGAGCAGGTGGACCAATATTCTACAGAGATATCTAGATGTTTGATAGTCAATCATAATTTCACCTTGGAAAAACACAAGACCCCAGATATTATATATAGAGAAATGACTTTAGAGGATACTTGAAACAACTAAAATTAATTTAGGAATGATTTAAGATTTAGATAATGCTGTAGCATAATAAATCTGAATGATAACAACTTGAGCTGTACAACAGAGGAGAGTGAGAGGGGAAAGAATGATGGACCACATAGGAGCTATATGTTATTGCTATTGTGTTTCAAAAAACAAAATGACTTCAGAGAAGAGAAGGAGAAAAGTAAAGTGTCCTGAGTCAAGTTTCTTTTTAATGCATCTAATAGTTTGGACCAAAAGTCAGTGACAATGGGAAAAAAAGAAAATAGACAATAAAGCATTGTATATACCTGTTACAATGTAAGGAAATTGTAATAGGAATATGACAATTAATTCACAAAGCAATAAGAGAAAGATTAGCTAAACTCTAAAGGGAAAAACAATGAAGAGAGAAAAGAAGCAAAATAAAACCTTTATCAATAACAAACACAAGAGTTTGGAAGTGGAAAGGCAGTGGGAATATTCTATGTAACAATAAAAATTGCTAGCATGGATAGAATATGGATCACATTTTATTATATATAATTTTGAAAAAGCATACTAGGAATGAAAGATTGAAACTCATGGTTTAAAACACTATTTGGTTTATAACTAGGCAGTATTGCTCAGTGGTAAACCATTGGCTTTGCATATGTGAAGCAATGGTGTGATCTCCCAAGCATTACAAAGTACACACAAAGCACACACACACAAAAACCACATAAACACGCCACATACACACATTTGGAATATTGATATTATCATATTAAAGGGTGGAAATTATCACAAATAGTAAAAGTATGTTAATATATGAAATCATAATATTGCTCATACAATTTAAAAGTTCAGTAGAAATAAAATAATCACAATATACTTGGATTTTAATAGATTAGGTAAATTGAAAATTAATAGAATAAAAGAGAATATTTGCAATTAAGTTTAAATAATTAACATTTTGAAACATGTGTCCTTTTATTTTGACAAAAGATTGATGTTACTGGTGTTTTAACCCAAGATTTAGAATATGATAGGGAGGTGCCCTATATAACACTAGCGACGGCTATATCTCTAATCAATTCACTCTGAATAGTTTTATAATAAGGTGACAGAGTTTCTCAGTATCTCCTGAATTACAAACCCTATTTACACTTCCCACCATAGCTAGAAAATGGATGTCAAAAATCACCATGCTGAACTCAAACTATTTTATTAATTCAAGTAAAAATACTTCCAAAAAGTGACCAAGTAATGAAGCCTTGCTTTTTTTTGGGGGGGGGGGGAGGGTCCAGTCGTGGAGCCTGAACTCTGGGCCTGGGCGCTGTCTCTCAGCTCTTCAGCTCAAGGCTAGTGCTCTACCACTTGAGCCACAGTGCCACTTCCGGCTTTTTTCTGTTTGCTTGTGTGGTGCTGAGGAATCGAAGCCAGGGCCTCATGCATGCGAGGCAAGCGCTCTACCACTGAGCCACCATCCCAGCCCAATGAAGCCTTTCTTAATACATTATGTGCTTCTTGAAAAACAGTATTTGTTACCTGGACAAATATGTTTATAATTATAAGAAAATAAATTTATTTCAAATCATTAACCATATAAAAATTAAGAAAACAATTTTTAAATAGTCACATGTTAAATATTATAAAAGCAAAATATATGTGTGTGAATAATTTACATGTGTAAAAATCATGCAAAAATAAATTAACTAATCCTACAACTCTGAAATAAATGAATTACACTAAAGACACAAAAGAAAACATTTAAGCCCAAAATTTCAAATTTAGAAAATAAAATGAAGTGTACTCTTAAGTTGACTTAATTAAGTGTAAATCCTCTCTATATCAATTTTATAATATAAATGCATTAAGAAAGAAAGCAAAAGTACCTATGGATCACTAGCAACAGCAAAAGCATAACTAATTCTTGTTTAGAGTGTACTAAAAAATCAATGGAAGAGATAACAAAGTTCCTTCCCTAAGAAATGTACTCATAACCTTACCTTATTCATGTACCTGTAACCCCTGTGTACATTACCATTAAAATAAAAATAAATTGAAATGAAATATAAATCAAATGATATACCAATTAAGAATTCTTAGAAGCTATTGGTTAAAAACTTTATAAAAAACTGCCCTAAATACCCAAGGAATATAGTTTGATGATACTAATTAAATACTTCAACTTCAGCAGAAAAGCAAAAAGTTTAAAAACTGTTAAAAAGTAAAGTAATAAATCAGAATGTATTACTATTAATAATAATCATAAGATGAATTTATAGTGGTAGGCAAATATGTAAGAAATGAGGCAATTTGCTATTCATTTCCACTTAATAAGTGAGAAAGAATTTTCTAGGTCTTTTTAAATTATCATAAGTTTAATGAAGAAACTATTCTTTCACATCATATGATAATCAGATAAAGCTGATATTAAAGCAAAGAACAGATTTTCCTAATTTTTAAATTTAATTTAATTTTACTTGTGAACATACTGTACAGAGGGGTTACAATTACATGGGCAGGATAATGTGTACATTTCTTACCAAGCATTGCAGCCTCCTCCTTTGTTTACCCTTCACATCCCTTCCCAGTCTCCCCCCTCCCAATCCCAATCCCAATCCTTCCCCTCCCCCTGCTCCCCCCCCCCCGGCACCAACGTTGTAAAGCTCATTTTGGACATGACAACTTGTACTTCTCATTGTTGCAAAAGGTCCACCTGTATCCTTAAACGACTTGTTTTTCCCCATCTCCTCCACAAGTTATAATGATATCAAATATAGGGAAAGCAGGGGTTATACTGTGGGGGAGGGACATACAAAGCAACAAATAAGTAATCTTATAAATGTGTTAGAAACACATGTATGAAAGAAAAAAATATTTGTTAGGAAATGGAAAAACTTGGAAAAAATTATATTAAGTGAAGTAAGCCAGGCCCAAAGAAACATAGGTCCTATGGTTTCCCTTATTTGCAATATCTAGTATATGTGTGATTCAAGCGGAAAAGGTAAGATAATGTGATGTTAAGAGAATGAACATTTAGATATGTATTTTAATGTACTAAGTTTTTGAATGTTCACATATATACTTATTTTGGTTGTGGGAAATTGTGGTATTTCAACTCTGGGTATATTTTTCTAGCTAGGCTGGCGTCGTATCATTGGCTAATTTTAGAATAGGTGTTTCCTTTCCACAAGAACTTGCACCTGATCTGTCCTTTAGCCTTCCCATCATCAATGGCATCTGAGATGAACACCAACTTGTCTAGCCTGCTATCGTGACTGGCCTGGATCCCCAGTCCTTCCAATCATAGTAACTAGATAGTGAAGGATGGTGGAAATGATCCAATGCACCCAGCTATAGATTGAGAAGGAATTCCACTAAACTTTTGGCCTGGGTTCTGTTCTCAAGCCTCCTAAGCAGTTAAGAGTACAGATGGGAGCCTCTGCTGCCAAGCAGTAACAGTATTTTTAAAGCAATTAGACATATATAAGACTTAGGCTTGTGATTACCTCAGGAAATGAATAAAAGAGCAGTGAAGCATAGAGGACAGGCAGAATTTTGATTAGCTACTCAGAGGCTGAATAAGCTTAGCTAGCTACTCAGGAGTCTGAGATCTGATGACCAGTGTTCAAAGCCATTCCAATCATTAATATACAAGTGATTATCTAAAAAAAAAACAGAAGTGGCTGAAGTGGTAGCCCACTATCGTTGGGCACAGAAGCTGAGGAATAGTTGCCAGGGACTATCAAGCCTCAAGAATGATGAATGCATGCATAAGCACATGCACATGTGCGTTTGCATACTCGCATGCACATGAACACACACACAAATGAGTATTTCAATGTGAAGTTCTTTAATTTTTTACTTTGCTGTACTTTATTTCCCTGCATTAGTCCACAAATTAACAAAATCAGCTAAGGACCTATTTACATAAAATTCAGCATGTTTCTCTAAAATCTACTCTCTTTTTGGAAGCCTGCTTTTATTTGACACCAAAGTAAATTATTCAGGAAGTCAATTCATCACTCTTAAGTCCATAGTATTAGATGATTGCTTAGGTTCTTCCTAGCAATATGATTTTGTGAAATCCTGCATCAAGCAATATATTTCTTTCCCTAGAAGTGAAGCCTCTGTCAAACAATTAATAATAGGTTCTTCTCCTCCTGACATGCATCTGTACTTATATTATCTTCATATATTTCATGATCTGTGTATGACAAAGACTACCATGAAAGTAAAAACAAAACAACCTTCTCAGTGCTTAGCATTTTTATATCATTCATGGATATGAAGGTGTTTAAATGTAACTGAAGTTGTTTGGAATAAATAATGTTCATCCTGACTATCTTGAGAAAGAAGAATTGGTTTCTCAGCACTTTAGGTAAGAACTTCAGGGAAAGAAACAAACAAAAGGAAAAGTGAGGAAAAACTCAACACATACATTCAAATGAAACAAAACAAGACAAGAAAACACAAATTAATTCAGTACTCAAGAACCTGCAGGAAATGCAAAGATTTAAAAACAATCAGCTATGACAAGCTTATGAAAATCCTGACGACTTGGAAGTGAACTGTTGTGAGAACAGTGGCTAAAGCCCAGACTAGACAGAAAGATCTGTACATAATACCATGTACTTATTATTCTAAATTCAAGGAAGAATAACATCAAATGGACTGAGGCCAAAATCATACACAGTAGGAAGCCAGTTTCTATCTGAAAAATAATCAGGACAATTTAGGACTGGCACATGACAAAGTGATAAGAACACCCATTTAGGGGGCACAAGACACTGAATTCAAACTGTAATATTAGGGGTATTAAAGAAAAAAAAAGGTATGATTTTAAATAATTGGAATAAGTGTAACAATTGAGTATTTGAGTTGAGAAAAATTCATGAAAGATATAGAATGAACCCAAGTTCCAATGCTTTCTACTTAAGTGATATTGTTTAGTGGTACTTCAGACAAAACAGAGTTACCTTGCAAATGAGCATGGATGTGCATTTGGATAATGGAAATACTCTACTTACACAGGTGTAAATTAAATAGATTTTTTTGGGTAGATTGTAGTTCTTGAACTAAGAGCCTGGGTGAGGTCCCTGAGCTTTTTTCTCAAGGCTACCCCTCTATTACTTTGAGCCACAGTTCCAATTCTGATTGTCTGTTGGTTGTTTGGAGATAAGAGGCTCATGGACTTTCCTGCCCAGGATGGCTTTAAACCATGTTCATCAGATCTCAGCCTCCGGAGTAACCAGAATTCCAGGCATGAACCGTCGATGTTTTTAATAATTTAGTAAATTGTATAGTTACAGAATTTATAAATTATCATTGTAACCTGTGTAATATATGTATGTATGTATATATCAATACATATGTATAGAAATAGTTTAACATATTTTTGTATCTACAGTACATATATGAAATAATCCTTCATTATAAAATAAAATGGAAACAAAAGTGAATGAGGAACAAAACAAAGGGAATTGTTACAGGTTTTTTTGTTGAATGAAATATGAATCAGTTTGGGAAAACCATCTCTACTTTAACAAAATGGGTAATTGCTATTAATTCCTATCCATCTATTTGCCCATGTTGTGCATCCTCACACATGAGTGTCAAAATCAAACCACACTTTTTGTCTGTATTTAACTCGTCTGTTATAATTTAGGGGATAGATGAAGTAATCAAATAAAGATTAAAATAATAGTAAGTGAGTCTATGAGTTAGAGGTGAAAAAGATTTTAAATATGATAATAGCTAATTAATTGCATATTTCTTATTTTTACTCTGTTGTTATGTATCTCATTCTCACATTAGGAAAGTACATAGAAGTTTCTCACTAAATTTATGTAATTATTAAAAATATATTGAAAGAATATGGGCACAGTGTGGTCTTAGCTTATTGAGTCCTGTATGGGTTAGTGTGTTTTTGATTACTTGCAATACGTTGTGATGGAGATGAAGGGAAGGATGTGTTTATTCTGGAAAACTGGCTAGAGGATTGCTCCCAGAAAGATAGTGATGAATTCTTCCAAAAAGTTACAGTTAAATCACTTTCACAACCATGCTCATTACTGCACTATTCACCATAGCCAAGTTATGGAAACAGCCAAGATGCCCTTTGGCGAAGGGATGGTTGGAGTAAGTGTGTCATATATACACAATTGGATTGCACCTATCCATTATGAGGACTGTTACATTATTTGCAAAGAAATGGATAGATCTAAAAATATGTTAAGTAAACGAAGTCAGAGCCAGACACAGAAAGGACCCATGTTCTGTCGCGTACTTGGAAGCCAGAATTTTATGCAAGTTAAACAACTGTATTAACCAAAGTTTTCATTTTTCACAGCAGTTTTTAAAAGGCGTAATTTCCTACAAAATTGAACTTTTAATCCAAAAAAGTGAGTCCAAGAAAACTATCACTTGGAAGATGTGAGGGGAAGTCAAAGGGAAAGAATAAAGAGAGTTATGGAGTAAGACTGAAGATATTATATTCAATGAAAATAATATGAAACTAGAAAAAATTTAAGTTCTGTGAGGTTTGCAAGGGTAGGGAAAAGTTATATAAAGATCAATTTTACTTAAAAAACTAACTTTTTCAATGGAAATTCCCGTGTACACCTAGTTAAGATAATAAAAATATAATTGAAAATAATGGAGATATTTAATCTTAAACTGTGTTCTCTTAAACCATGAGTCAATATAATAGTTTCCTCCTCAGAAATTCTTTTTGCAGGTATTTTCCTCATAGTGACAGACAAGTGATCAATGCAATGAATATCAATACATCACAATGCACATATAAAATCACAGTAAAAATGTTAGAATTCATCATATGATAAAATAAGAGGTAGAATTTGCCAAATGCTAATTGATTGTTTTTCCAAGTACTTTACTTATGGTATATAATTTAATCCTCACAATAATCGCATAAAGTGGAACTCCTTACATTTTTAATTCTCAGATGATGATATTGAAGTCTTCAGAGTTGGAATTACTAGTACAGCATTGCACACCTTGTAAGTGTTAGCCTGTGGTTCATCTCCCACTGTATCAATTAACCTCATACTATTTTAAGTCTAAAATACCAGCACTTAATCTATTAATTCTAGGAAAATTTCCCATAATTATTGTGGACACTCATAATATTTCACTTTATCTTTGTTAGAAAATAGGAAACTGTAATATGAAAACTCAAAATTCATAATCAATGCATACCTACCTGGTGAAAGGAACTGCTATAGTATAACATTCTTGATATCTAGCTCAAAATAGTAGAAATCATATTTTATCCCTTCACTCAACACTGCACGGCCTGGGGAACCTATCTCTGTTTAACACTGTCTTACTGAAAGAATGACCTCCCCAATTCCTGATGGAAACATTATGCAGGTCTTATGGACCAATCATTTCCACATTGTAGCTCAACTAAGTTGTTTACCATTAGGAGTATTTTGATTGCTTTTTATACCCAACATTTTGAGAGAAATGCTATTAAAGCAAGTCTGATATAAAAATCAACTTTGACCATAGATAAATATTTTACCTTTCCTATACCCAAAAATGCACTCTGACCTATCATTAATGTTAGGAATCAGAGGTTAAAAATCATAGACACCAAGAGCTAAGTATGAATTAAAGACTCTCCAACTTGTGAACTACTATTGGTTTAAAAATACATGAAGGTCTGGGAAGGTGGTTCAGTGGTCGAGCGCTTGCCTTGCATGCATGAGGCCCTGGGTTCAATTCCTCAGCACCACCCAAGCAAAAAGAAAAAAGCTAGAACTGACGCTGTGGCTCAAGTGATAGAGCGTTAGACTTGAGCTGAAGAGCTGAGGGACAGCACCCAGAGTTCAGGCACCACTACTGGGCCCCATCCCCTAAAAAAAGACATCAATACTACCAAATTATTTCAAAATTTCTTATGATACTGAAGATTCAATTATAAACTATTAACACTTGAAAATAACTTATTTTCTTTGGAGTAGAACACAAAACACAAGATTAATCCTAATCATTTTAAAAGGCCTTTATTTATACTACAAATTCACTCTGATAACTACAAAGATTCTAAAAATAACTAAAGCACAGTGACACAAAAAATAATTTAACTGCATCATCTACATTCAAAGGACTGTGCTAATAGAAAGCAAAATTATACTAATAATTAGGTTACTCAATTCACTTACATTATTTTATTCTATTTCTTTTAGTTTCATAAAAACTGGCTTATCATAAAATGAAGCATAAAAAGCCTATATACCCACTTACATTTTCAGATCTTAATAATATTTATTTCAGAAATGTCTTTAGTTGTATAGTCAATGAACTAAAATAATACTAAAATAGTTAATTGGTTTTCAAATTTGCAAGACTCACTCTGGGATGTTATTTATATTGTAAATGATATTCAAAATGCCTTATTTGTTAAAGTTGTGACAGTTACTCCCACAAAAGAACTATTAATGAAGAAATCTTTGTATGTACAAAACAACTTCAAATGCATCTACAATCTGGAGGTGACACATGTTTATGGTTTTATTTGAAATATATATCTAACAAGCATAGCCACAATACTGATTTTCAGTCAATATGATGGGATATTCAAACCTTAAATATACGGGGTTTATTATCTTAGTGTGAATAGATACGATCTTACAAAGAAAGTTATTTTCAACAGAAATCCGGAAAGAGTTTATCGACCTTGAGTTTCCCAGAAATAATCAAAGAGAAATAACTATTTGGTCAAGTCGGTCAAAATCACTCCATGAGTATTTCTTAAAAATATAACCAATTTAAAAGGTCAAATAAATATTTTGTACTGACAGTCATCTTACAGCAATAACTTACTGCCTAATTATATGTGTATCTTTTTACCTAACATATACTAAGAGCTGAAAATGATCTCTTTTATCTAACATATTGTTGTAAATGCTTTGATTATGATGATGTTATAAACAAATGAAATGTACAGAAGGGTGGTTCCACTGAAATGACAGGACACAACATTGATAAATAAAAAACATTGCAACACACCTCTTTTCAGCCTCACCCTGTTCATATTGGCAAGCAACATTGCAACAGCACACACACACACACACACACACACACACACACACACACACACACACACACACACACATAAACACACATGTGTGCACATGTACACACATATACACGCATGCCAAATTCAGGGTTTATTGTACAAAAAGTTCAAATAAAACATTAGTGATTAGGACAAATGATAATTTGCCTCATTACAAAATAATACATAATACCTTCACCATGGTTGTTACATTTTACCTGCCCCTCCACATGTGACCACTTAATTTATTTTAGGTAATTAATTAACTAATTCATTCCTTCATTAATTAAATACTAATACTAGAGCTTGAACTCAGGGCCTAGCTCTGTCCCAGAATTTGTTATGTTTTTGTTTTTGTTTTCTCAAGGGTAGCATTTTACTGCTTGTACCACAGCTCCATTTCTAGCTTTTGCTGGTTACTTTCAAACGAGAATCTAATGGACTTTTTTTCTTGGTCTGGTTTCAAACCACAATCATCAGACTTCGTCTTTCTGATTAGCTAGGAATAAAGACATGAGCCACCAGTGTGGCTCCTACTTTTTCCTATGCTTATCTATTGCACATACTTAGATAGCAATTTTAATATTGAGAGTATATAAGCAAGTTGTATAGTTATTATATTGTTCTGTCAGAAATTGAAGTTACTAATGTAAATTTCTTCTTAAGACCATACACAAAAAATACTTAAGTAGAAATATGATGTTTATGTGTGTGTGTGTGTGTGTGTGTGTGTGTGTGTGTGTGTGTGTGTGTGCTGTTGCAATATGTTTCACATATAAGCACTGTGCAGGGGTGTCCAGCCATTCACAGTTATGTCATTAATATCTGCCTTGAGATACCAACTCATGGACAATGTCTAAGTGCCCACTCTATGCTTCCCAATGAAGAGGGTATACTCACCCTCATCCCTAGTATTGATATGAGGGGCCTGTTTGGAAAGTTGACTCCGCACTGTAGTAAACTGCAATAAAAGCACTCTACCACTGAGCCACCTTCCCAACCCAAGGATTAAGATTCTTGTCTGTAATTTGGTCAAAGCTATGTCTCTTTATATATGCCAATATAAATATATTTACTTAATTCCAGTAAATACATAAATTCTACTTCCATCTTTTTTAACAAATAAAAAATAAAATTGTTTGCTTTGTAAATTGATCAGAAGCATGTATTTTGTGGCTAGTTAGGTCATTGCACATCTGTATCTCTCTTCCTCTCTCTCTTTCATGATTCTCATAGATTACATGGTTGCTCCATAATTATCCCAATTTATTTTCCTTTTATATTTTTGGTTGCATCATTTCACTTTCTGCTCTGCCATTTCCCAAATCAGCACCACATAAACAGAACCACAGAAGTGATTTTGTGGCTCATGTGGTAGAGCGTTTGCCTTGATTTGAAGAGCTCAAGGACGGTGCCTAAGCCCAGAGTCCAGGCCCCACAACTAATTTTTAAAAAACGAATCTAAATCCTTGATAAGTCTAGGAACAGATCTGACTGAAATCGGTTGAATCACCCATTTCCTGCACAATGAAAGAAAAGGTCCAGGCTAGGAAAGCAGCTAGAAAAGACGGACAGATTGTACCTGTGACAAAACTTTGTGGAAAATGGTATCAAGGATTAGTTACTGGTGATCCATTTGCATTGGAAGTATGATGCTGAACTATTTTTTGCTGATTCTGAACTATTGCTTTGATCATTATATTATCCAAGAAGAAAAAATGAAATTTAATTATATCAAAGGACTACTAATGCATGTTGGCTCCTCATTAAGCATCTTCAATCATCAAAATCACCTGAAGACAATAGATAGGCCTACTTTTTTAGATGAAAACAAGTGTCTTTTAAAAAACAAGGAATTTAAGTAGTCACGCAAAGGGCTTCTATTTTACTACTGAATTATACATTTTTTTCTAATGTTGGGTACCAATAAATAATGGATCTATTAGAAAGCTCTTAAAGCTCATATATTGAATAGTAAGTTCTCTTATACTATACCATGGTATTTCCCAAATCATTTACATAGAAGGCATTGTTTCCTATTTTCTCATTCCTAGAATAAGCTACACATGAAGACACCACTGGTCCTCATTTTCAGTCTGTGCATTTGAATACGGAGGAAAATCTTTCCTCTGCTCTCTATCAATTCACTACTCTCCAGTTAGAATAATTTAAAATAGTAAAAATGGAAAAAGAGAAAATAAATCATGGTGAAAAAACATATGCAGAAAATTCACCGGATTTTTCTGAACATTTCAACCAATGTTAATTGTTGGGGAAATACATGGACACCTCATTCCCACTGGTATAAAAGTTTCTGGTTAGGCAATTCTGATAAAGACAAGGAACAAGATTAAAACGTGAGGAATGGTATCAATTGCAAGAAAATAATGGAGAAGATTCTATGCAAATTTCTTCTTTGGGATGCCAAAATTAATCGGCTTACTACAGTGCTGAGACTACTTTGCAAAAAGGCCATGCATATGTATACTAGGATGAGGTAAGTATACCCCTCTTCATTGGGAAGCCTAGAGTGGACATTTAGACATTGTCCATGAGTTGGTAGCTCAAGGCAGATATTCATGCAATAACTTTGAATGGCTTGGCACTCCTGCACAGTGCTTATATGTTGAATAATAACAGAATGGATCTTTCTTACTTCATAATGAAGGAGATATCAATCCCCAAACTAAAGGACTCTTGACCCCCCCCCCTTGCCTTTTGCTGCTGGGAATAGAAATAGGCAAGATACTCTGTATCTCCTTCTGTTGAACCATTGTATTAAACCGGGTCTGAGGAACAAGTTGGAAGAAACTACATTTGATATTGCCAAAAGGATAACTGTGAATCATTACCTCTTTGAAGTTGTGGAAGGCTGTACTATTTATTTCCTACGTAGTAATGGTTTGGTTAAGTTTCTTACATTTCAAAAGTTCCAGTCCATCCTTTTGTCCCTACAAATTATTTTCATAATACAAAATAACAGCTATATCTTAATTTAAAAATTCATAGATTCCATGGTATATTCCACGTGAATTGCCTGACTTTGATGTCAAAATGGATTCAAGAGTTGTTTGTCCAACTAAATTTTTTCGTTTTTATGTATAAAGTTCCCAATGCTGTCTTTTGTCATGACTTCTACAATCTCCATAGAGGCAAACCTGAAGTCTATATATTAAATATTCTAATCATCATATGAAATAATTAGGAAGGGCAAATCAATAGAAACAATGAAAACTATGTCAAACACAATGAACAGGACAATTACCCATCAAACAGATGCTTATCATATTTGAGAACAACAGTTTGAGAATGGGCAGAATTACTGACAGGACAATGTTTGAATTCAAACGAAAGGGGAAAACCCTTAAAATAGTGAAAGGCAAACATGCACCAATATGTCATGCCTGTTATCCTAGATGCTCAGGATGCTCATTAGTGGCTAAAGAAAAGCAAGAATGAACCGGATAACATCAAATGATAACCTTTCATAATTCAAAGGACACTATAACAGAAGTGAAAATATATCCACCAGATACAGGGGACACATTTGATAATGCTACAATGATCCAAGTCTTAAGTATTTTATATCTTATAATTATCTCTATATATTATTTGGGGAGTCCAGTCATTGGGCTTGAACTCTGGGCCTGGGCGCTGTCTCTCAGCTCTTTAGCTCAAGGCTAGTGCTCTACCACTTGAGCCACAGTGCCTCTTGCTGATTTTTTCTTTTTGCTTATGTGGTGCCGAGGAATCGAACCCAGGGCCTCAAGAATGCAAGGCAAGTGCTCTGCAATTAAGCCACCTTTCTAGCCATCATTCTATATATTTTTTTCTGAATACTATATTTCTTTTTTTAATTGTGAAAATACTGTACAGAGGGCTTACAATTACACGAGCAAAGTAATGAGTACATTTCTTATCAAGAATTGTTGCCTCCTCTCCAGTTGCCATTTCACATTCTCATCCCCCCACCAGGTGTTCCCCTACCCCCCCCCCAAGGCCAAAATTGAAAAGTTCATTTTTCAAAATAATGACTTGTATAGCTCATTGTTGCAATGGGTCCATCTGTATCCCTATTTAAACGATTTGTTTTTTCCCTTCCTCTCCACAAATTATACCAACATAAAATACAGTTAAAACAGGGGTTATACTGTTGGGGAGGGACTTGCAAAGCAACAAAGAAATTATCTTATAAATGTTATATTGGGGTTCATTTCACCTAATATCTACTTATCTGATGGTTTCTGCTTGTCTCACAAATATATGTTATTGCAAACAAAGGAAACCATGGGACCTATGTTTAATTGGGCCTGGCTTACCTCACTTAAGTAAATTTTTTCCAAGTCGTTCAATTTCCTAAGAAATAGGGAAATGTCACTCTTTCTGATAGAGGCATAGAATTCCATTTTGTATATATACCTTATTTTCTTGATCCATTCATCTACTGAGGGGCATCTGGGTTGGTTTCATATCTTAACTATGGTAAATAATGCTGCAATAAACACAGTCGTGCTGGTAGCTTTAAAATAATCATGTTTGTATCATTTGGATAAATGTTCAGAAGTGTGATTGCTGGGAAATAGGGAAGCTCTATGTGGAGTCTTTTGAGGAATCTCCATACTACTTTCAAAAGTTGTTGAACAACTTTACACTCCCAACAACAATGCAGTAGGGTTCCCTTCTGTCGACTTACCATCCAGAATCTGTTGTTAGAGTTCTTGATTACAGCCATAATTGGGGTGAGGTGGAATCTGAATGTTGTTTTGATTTGCATTTATTTTGTAGCTAGGGAGGTTGAGCATTACTTCATGTGTCTACTGGCCATCCTTCTTTCCTTTTTAGAGAAGTTTCTCTTTAAGGTTTTAGCCCACTTATTTATTGGGCAGTTGTTTCTGTGAAGATTTGTTGGTAGGGGATTTAATTTTTTGAGTTCCTGCTATATTTTAGATATGAGAACCTTGTCTGTTTTATGGCTAGTGAATATCTTCTCCCAATCCGTGGGCTTTCTATTGATCTTGCTAGCTTCATCCTTTGCCATGAAGAAACTGCATTTTCATGCAATTCCATTTGTCCAACCTTTCTTTGATTTGTTGTGTTTCTGGGTCTCTTTTCGGCCTGTAACGAGGAGCCTTATAGTTTCTCCAATTCCATCCTTTAATATTTTCAGAGTGTCCACTTTGACTCCATGTCTTTTATCTTTTGGAGTTGATTCTTTTGCATGGTGATATATAAGGATCTAGTTTTAGTTTTCTACAAGTGATTAACCAATTTTGCCAGAACCATTTACTGAAGAGGCTGTATTTCTACAATTCCAATTTTTAGTTCCCTTATCGAAGATTAGATGGCTATAGGTCTGTAGGTTCATTTTTGGATTTTCAGTTATATTCCATTTTTCCTGAAGTCTGTTCTTGTGTCGGTAATAAGCTGTTTGGATTACAGTGGTGTTGTATTAGAGTTTGAAATTTGGTATTGATATTCTTCTATCACTTTTCTTTCTGTTTTTGATCATTTTTGTTATTCGGGGTCTTTTATTGTTCCATATGAATTTTTGGATTGCCTCTTCTACTTCCTTGAACAATGAGGTTGGAATATTGAATTTGTAGATAGCCTTGGCAAGTATTGCCATTTTCATGATGTGGATCCTTCCAATCCAGGAGCATGGGAGCTTTTTCCACTTTCAAAGTAGTATTTTGATTTCCTGTTTCAGGTTTTTAAAGTTTTCATCAGCTGGGCACTGATGGCTCACGCCTGTAATCCTAGCTACTCAGGAGGCTGAGATCTGAGGATCATGGTTCAAACCTAGGCAGGGAGGAAAGTCCGTGAGACTCTTATCTCCAATAAACCACTAGAAAACCGGAAGTGGTTCTGTGCTCCAGTGATAGAGCTCTCCCCTTGAGCTGAATACATGTGGGAGAGCACCCAGGCCCAGAGCTCAAGACCCATGAGTGACAAAATAAAAAAGTTTCCATCATAAAGGTCCGTCACTTTTTGGTTAATTCCTAGGTGTTTTATTTTATAGATGGAATTGTTTTCCTGGTTTCCGCCACACTTTTCTCATTGTTGGATTAGAGAAAAGCCGGTTATAAAATTACCCGGCTATTTTGCCTAAGTTTTGAATCACTATGAGTAATTTGGGAGTGGATTCCATGGGATTCTTTAAATACAACATCATGTCATCTACAAAGAGGGAGAATTTTACTTCATCATTGCCTATTTGGATCCATTGTATGTATGCACCTTGTCTTAATGTTGTAGCTTTGCATTCTAATACTAAATTGAAAAAAAACTGGAGAGAGTGGACATTCTTGTACCCTTCGTTTATTATACAGAGGGGTTACAATTACATGGGCAAGATAATGAATACATTTCTTATCAAGCTTGTAGTCTCCTCCCTTGTTTCCCCTTCTCATCCCTTCCTATTCTACCCCACCCCCACCCAATTCTCGCCCCCCCCCCGGCGCCCCGCACCACAGTTGTAAAGTTCATTTTTGACATCACGACTTGTAATGTCATTGTTGCAATGCGTCCACCTGTATCCCTATTTAAATGATCTGTTTTTCCCCTTCCCCTCCACAATTATTCCGACATCAAATACAGTGAAAGCAGTGGTTATACTGTGGGGGTGGGAACAAACAACAAAGAAATAATCTTGCAAATGTGTTAGAAACAATCGCATGAAAGAAAAAATAACATTTCTATACATACCTTAGGGTTCATTTCCCTAATATCAAATTATCTGACCTTTTCTGCTTGACTCAGACATATACTAGATATTGCTAATAAAGGAAACCATAGGACCTATGTTTCTTTGGGCCTGGCTTACTTCACTTAATACAATCTTTTCCAAGCCTTTCCATTTCCTAACAAACTGGGCAATGTCATTCTTTGTGATGGAGGCGTAGAATTCCTTTGTTTATATATACCACATTTTCTTGACCCACTCATCTACTGAGGGGCATCAGGTTGGTTCCATATCTTACCTATAATAAATAATGCTACAATAAACATATACATGCTGGTAGCTTTAGTGTGGTCTTGTTTGTGAACATTTGGGTAAATACTGCATAGGCTGAAATTTTCTTAATAGAGACACAGAAACACAACAAATCAAAGAAGGGTTGGAAAAATGGGATTGCATGAAAATGCCGAGCTTCTGCATGGCAAAGGTCATAGCTTGCAAGATCAATAGAACGCCCACGGATTGGGAGAATATCTTCCCTAGCCATACAACGGACAAGGTTCTCAAATCTAAAATATACCTAGACCTCAAAAAATTAAATCCCCCAACCACAAATCTTCAAAGAAACAACTGCCCAATAAATAAGTGGGCTAAAGCCTTAAAGAGAAACTTCTCTGAAGAGGAAAGAAGGATGGCCAATATACACATGAAAAATGCCTCCCTAGCAAAAAAAAAAAAATGCAAATCAAAACAACATTGAGATATCACCTCACTCTAGTTAGAATGGCTACAATCAAGAACTCTAATAACAACAGATGCATGAGGGGATGTGTACAGAAGGGAACCTTACTACATTGTTGGTGGGAGTGTAAATTTTTTCAACCACTTTGGAAAGTAATATGGAGGTTCCTCAAAGTCTCGACATAGAGCTTCCCTCTGACCCAGAAATCCGTTTTCCCCTTCTTGATTTAAGAGAAAATGGCTTTAGTTTTTCACCATTAAGTATAATGCTGGCTGTAGGTATGTCATATACAGCCTTTATTCTATTGAGGAATGTTCCCTGGTTTCATAATTTTTCCAGAGCCTTCATCATAAAGGGTTTGTTGGATGTTGTCAAATGTTTTTTCTCAATCAATTGAGATAACCGTATGGTTCTTATCCTTGCTCTTGTTGTTGCGATGTATTATATTAATTGATTTGCATATATTGACCCAACTTTGCATCCCTGAAATGAATCCTGTTTGATCATGGTGTATTATTTTTTGGATGAATTGTTGAAGTCAATTGACCAAAATTTTGTTGAGAAGTTTTGCATCAATGTTCATCAAAGAAATGTGTTTAAACTTCTCTTTTTTGATGAGTCTCTGCCTGGTTTGGGGATGAGGCTTTTGATGGCCTCATTGAATAAGTTCTGTAGTGAACTTTCTCTTTCAATTTCATTGAAGAGTTGGAGTAGTATTGGTGTGAGCTCTGCTTTGAAGGCTTTGTAGAATTCTGATGTAAATCTGTCTGGTCTTGGGATTTTTTTATATAGGACTTCTCTTATTGCTGTTTCTATTTTAATGCTTGATATGGGCCTGTTAAAATAGTTTAACTCATCTTGGTATAGTTTCGGCATGTTGATATTTGCTATTAAAAGGTCCATTTCTGCCAAGTTCTCAAACTTATTAGCATAGTTTTGAGAAGTATTTCCTTATAATGTTCTGAATCTTGTTTGATTCTTTGGTGATGTTCATTCTGAACTCTGAGTTTATTTATTTGGGTGAGTTTTCTTCTTTTTCTGATAAGATTTGTTAAGAGTCTGTCAATTTTTTTAATATTTTCGAAGAACCAACTCTTTGCTTTGTTGATTCTTTCTATGTTTTTTTGGGGCGGAATCTAATTCATTTAATTCTTATTTAATTTTAATTATTTCTTTCCATCTACTGGCTTGGGGTATATCTTGCTGCTCTTTTTCAAGGAGGTTCAGCTGTGTCATTAAATTGTTGGTTTCATATATCTCCAACTTGCCTCTGAGTACTGACTTTTCTGTGTCCCAGAGGAGCTGGTCATTTGTTTGTTCGTTTTCGTTGAATATCATGAACAATTGAATTTCCTTTCTAATCTCTTACATGACTTACCCGTGATTCAACAGTATGTTGTTCAGCCTCCATGTGTTACAGGACTTTGGCTTTTGGCATTGGAATAAAATTTTATTTCCTGTGGTCTGAGAGAATGCAAAGTATAACTTCAATGTTTCTGAATTTGGACTTTTGTTTTGTGACCTAAAATGTGGTCAGTTTTTGAAAATCTTCTATGTGCTTCTGAGAAAAAACGTGTATTCTGATACTGCTGTGTGAAATATTCGCTAGATATCTGTTAAATCTAGTTGATCCTTACAGTTGTTTAGATCTGCAGTTTATTGAGTTTTTGCCGAGTTGATCTATCTAGTGGGCATAGTGATGTGTTAAAGTCCCCAACAATTAATGTCTTTTGATCTATGTGATCTTTGAGGGAAAGTAGTGTTTCTTGGGTAAATTTACATGCTCCATTGTTTGGTAAATAGATATTTAGAATTGTAATATCATCCTGAATGAGCAATCCCTTAATTAGTATGTAGCGACCCTCTTTTTCTCTTCTCACTAATTTTAATTTGAAGTCTATTTTATCTGATATTAGGATTACAAATCCCACCTTTTTATGGGGGTCATTTGCTTGGTAGATTTTGTTCCAGTCTTTCACTTTCAAAATGTGTTTGTTTTTATTGGCAAGGTGTGACTCCTGAAGGGAGCAGATAGAAGGATTTTGCTTTTTAATACAACTAGACAGTCTACCTCTCTTATTTGGAGAGCTAATCCGGTAATGTTGAGAGATAGGACTGAGAGGTATTTTTTATTGTGAAAATGCCATACAGATTGTTTACAATTACATGGACAAGATAATGAGAATATTTCTTATCAAAGATTGTTGCTTCCTCCTTTGTTTCCCCATCCCATCACTTCCTAGACTCCCCTTACCCAATTCTCTCCCCCCCACCAAAGTTGTAAAGATCATTTTTCTACATAACAACATGTACATTTCACTGCTGCAATGGTTCCACCTCTATTCGTATTCAAACAAATTGTTTTTTCCGTTCCCCTCTACAAATTATACCAGCAACAAATACAGTGAAATCTGGAGTTATTTTTTGTTATGTCGAAAAATGAACTTTACAACTTTGGCCGGGGAATTTGGGAGGGAGGCATTGGGGATCAGTGTGGGGGGAGGTGAAAGGGATGGGAATAGGAAACAAAGGAGGAAGCAACAATGTTTGAAAAGAAATATACTCATTACCTTGCCCATGTAATCATAACCCCTTGGTACAGTATTTTCACAAAAAAACTTCAAAAATGTTTATCACTTCTTATAATTCAAATACCAAGCAAGAGCTATTTTATATAATCATTACAGATATCATTTTATCAGTATCATAAAACAGAATAAAAAGACCACTCCCAATTATTACCTATCTATCATTATCCTTAATTCCTAAACATTACCTAAATATCTTAAACAATCTAAATAGTCATGTCTTTAACATAGACATAAATATTCTATAGTTTTTACTTAAAAATTTCCAGGGGCATGTATTCATGTCTCTAAGAAATGTTCACAGCAGTTAAAAAATGTTTTTGTGAAATTAATGTGAGACATGTTGTTGTTGTTGTTTTTTGCAAGTACTGGGCATTGTCCCTAAGTTTTTTTGTGCTCAAGGCCAGCACTGCACAACTTGAAGCACAGGGCTAATTTCTGTTTTTGAATGGTTAATAGGAGAATAAGAATCTAACATGTACTTTTCTGTTTGGGCTAGATGTGAAAACAATTGTTAGATCTCAGCCACCAGAGGAGCTAGATTTATAGGCAAGAGTTACCAGCATTTGCTTTGATGATTTTTTTTTAATTTTAATTATGTTTTAAGATGTTTGTTTCACTATAATGCACATGATTCTATACATAAATATATATATATATATATATATATATATATGACAACAAATTCCCTCTAAAAATATATGACTTTCTACACATAACATTTATACACACACACACACACACACACACACAAACACAAACATATATTTCTGAATATATACACTCCCTCTAAAACGGTTATGCTACTATTTTTACCCTTTTCATTTCAAAGATATAGTCTATTTTTCCAAAAGTTTCCTAGAGTAACATGACTAATATTTCAATAGAAAGTAGAACATATTATTTTCAAGGTAATTTTAGATATACACATGATGTCATAGTAATATTTATAGTATATTACTTGAAAAAAATCTGTTCAAACCCTGAAATATTTGTGTGTAATGACAGGGAGAGGGGAAGTTAATTCATACTGGTTAGAAATATGCAATGCTTCAAAAATCGGTTCAATAATTTGTTGTAATCACATAGCCAAGCTACCTGTTATGGTTTAGTTTTTTTATTTCTTTATTTATTCAAAAATTTAACATGGATGCATGCTCAGTGGTAATATTAAAATCATTAATCAAAATACAAATAATAAAAAATCATAGACACATACCAGATTTTCAATAATTAGCACTGATGATGCTAATAATAATTATGTTGAAGATGATGATGACCAGAGTGTCCTTGATAATGGCAATGTTATGACTCAAAAGGAAAAAATTTTTAGACATCTTTGAAGTTAGATTTCCCATATTTAATACATAATAATAAACAGTGTTGGATTACATACAATAAGAATTACAAGAAGAGAGTTTCAATATCAAGAAATAACAATCACATAATCAGGTGAGACAGTAAATCCCTAATTTTATTCTTGCAGTCAAGACATAGACTATCTAGATGGATTAAAAAGCAAAATCCTTCTATCTGCTGCCTTCAGGAGTCACACTTTGCCCATAGAAACAAACACATTTTGAAAGTGAAGGACTGGAACAAAATCTACCAAGTAAATGACCCTCAAAAACAAGTGGGAGTTGCAATCCTAATCAGATAAAATAGATTTCAAATTAAAATTAGTGAGAAGAGAAAAAGAAGGTCGCTACATACTAATTATGGGATCACTCCTTCAGGAAAATATTACAATTCTAAATATCTATTTGTCAAACAACAGAGATGCAAATTTATCCAAGAAACACTACTTTCCCTGAAAGCTCACATAGATCCAAAGACATTAATTGTTAGGTACTTTAACACACCACTATCCCCACTAGATAGATCAACTCGGCAAAAACTCAATAAACTGCAGATCTAAAAACTGCAAGGATCATCTAGATTTAACAGACATCTAACGAATATTTCACCGAGCAGTATCAGAGTACACCTTTGTCTCAGCAGCATATAGAACATTTTGAAAAATTGATCACATTTTAGGTCACAAAGCAAAGGTCCAAATTCAGAAACATTGAAGTTATACTTTGCATTCTCTCAGACCACAGGAAATAAAATTAGAATTCAACGCCAAAAGCCACCAAAGAAAGTCCTGTAACACATGGATGCTGAACAACACACTGTTGAGTCACGAGTAAGTGATGTAAGAGATTAGAAAGGAAATTCAAGTGCTCATGATATTCAACAAAAACGAACACACAAATTACCAGCTCCTCTCGGACACAGAAAAGTCAGTACTCAGAGGCAAGTTGGAGATATATGAAACCAACAATTTAATGACACATCTGAACCTCCTTGAAAAGGAGCAAGATAAACACCAACCCAGTAGATGGAAAGAACTAATTAAAATTAAATAAGAATTAAATGAATTAGATTCCAAAAAACATAGAAAGAATCAACAAACAAAGTGTTGTTTCTTCTAAAACATTAACAAAATTGAGAGACCTTTAACAAATCTTATTTGAAAAAGAAGAAAACTCACCCAAATAAATAAACTCAGAGATGAGAATGGAAACATCACCAGAGAAACAACCAAGATTCAGAACATTATAAGGGAATATTTCTCAAAACTATGCTAATAGGTTTGAGAACTTAGCAAAAATGGACCTTTACATAGCAAATATCTACACGCTGCTGAAACTAAAAAAAGATGAGTTAAAGTATTTTAACAGGCCCATATCAAGCATTAAAATAGAAACAGCAATAAGAGAAGTCCTATATAAAAAAATCCCAAGACCAGACAGATTTACATCAGAATTCTACAAGGCCTTCAACGCAAAGCTCACACCAATACTACTCCAACTATTCAATGAAATTGAAAAAGAAAGTTCACTACAGAACTTATTCAATGAGGACATCAAAACCCTCATCCCCAAACCAGGCAGGGACTCATCAAAAAAAGAGAAGTTTAAACACATTTCTTTGATGAACATTGATGCAAAACTTCTCAACAAAATTTTGGTCAATTGACTTCAACAATTCATCCAAAAAATAATACACCACGATCAAACAAGATTTATTTTAGGGATGCAAAGTTGGGTCAATATATGCAAATCAATTAATATAATACATCCCAACAACAAGAGCAAGGACAAGAATCACATGGTTATCTTAATTGTTTGAGAAAAAGCATTTGACAATATCCAACAATCCCTTTATGATGGAGGCTCTGGAAAAATTAGGAATCCAGGGAACATTCCACAATAGAATAATGGTTGTATATTACAAACCTACAGCCAGCATTATACTTAATGGTGAAAAACTGAAGCAATTTCCTCTTAAATCAAGAAGGGAACAACGGATTGCTGGGTGATAGGGAAGCTCAATGTGCAGTCGTTTTAGGAACCTCCATACTATTTTCCAAAGTGGTTGAACAAATTTACACTCCCACCAACAAAAAGTAAGGTTCCCTTCTGTCCACATCCCTTCCAGCAGCTGTTGTTATTACAATTCTTGATTTTAGCCATTCTAACTGGAGTGAGGTGGAATCTCAATGTTGTTTTGATTTGCATTTTTTTATGACTAGGGAGGTTGAGCATTTCTTAATATATCTATTGGCCATCCTTCTTTCCTCTTCAGAGAAGTTTCTCTTTAAGGCTTTAGCCCACTTATTTATTGGGCAGTTGTTTCTTTGAGGATTTGTTGGTGGGGATTTAATTTTTTGATTTCCAGGTATATTTTAGATATTAGACCCTTGTCCATTGTATGGCTAGTGAAGATCTTCTCCCAATCCGTGGGCCTTCTATTGATCTTGCTATGACCTTTGCCACGCAGAAGCTCTGCAATTTCATGCATTCCCATTTGTCCAACCTTTTTGATTTGTCGTGTTTCTGCGTCTCTATTACGAAAATTTCGGTCTGTGGGGCATTTACCCAAATGTTCACAAACAAGCCCACACTAGAGCTACCAGCACGACTATGTTTATTGCAGCATTATTTACTATAGCTAAGATATGGAACCAAACCAGATGTCCTCAGTAGATGAATGGATCAAGAAAATGTGGTATATATACACAATGGAATTCTATGCCTCCATCAGAAAGAATGACTTTGCCCCATTTGTTAGGAAATGGAAAGTCTTGGAAAAAATTATATTAAGTGAAGTAAGCCAGGCCCAAAGAAACATAAGACTCATGGTTTCCCTTAATAGCAGTATATAGTATATGTCTGAGTGAAGAAACAAAGGTTAGATAATTTGTTGTTAGGGATATGAACCCTACCATATGTATTCAAATGTTAATTTTTCCTTAATGCGATTATTTCTAACACATTTGTAAAATTATTTCTTTATTGCTTTGAGTGTCCCTCCCCCACAGTATAACCCCTGCTTTCACTGTATTTGATGTCGGTATAATTGTGGAGGGGAAGGGAAAAAAATCATTTAAATAGGGATATAGGTCGACCCATTGCAACAATGAGACATCCAAGTCCTTATGTAGAAAATGAACTTTACAAATTTGGTGCGGGGGAGGGGGTATTGGGTTCAGGTGGGGGAGGATGGGAAGGGATGGGAAGGGGAAACAAAGGAGGAGATTACGATGCTTGATAAGAAATGTATTCCTTATCTTACACATGTAATTGTAACCCCTCTGTAAAGTATTTTCACAATAAAAAAAGAAGGGGACAAGGATGTCCAATCTGTACAGTTTTTTCAATTTAGTATTAGAATGCCAAGTTACAGCAATAAGACAAGGTGCAAACATAAAATGGATCCAAATAGGGAAAGATTAAGTAAAAATCTCCCTCTTTGTAGATGACATGATCTTGTATTTAAAGAATCCCATGGAATCCACTCCCAAATTACTCATAGTGATTCAAAACTTTGGCAAAGATGCCGGTTATAAAATTAACCCTCAAAAACAGTGGCTTTTCTCTCATCCAACAATGAGAAAAGTGTGGCTGAAACCAGGAAAATAATTTCATCTATAATAGTCCCCACCAACAAAATAAAACACCTAGGAATTAACCAAAAATGAAGGACCTTTATGATGGAAACTTTTTTGTTTTTGGTCAGTCATGGGTCTTGATCTCTAGGCCTGTGTGCTGTCCCACAGGTCTTCAGCTCAAGGAGACCACTCTATCACTGGAGGCACAGCACCACTTCTGGTTTTCTAGTGGTTTGTTGGAGATTAGAGTCTCACGGACTTAACTTCCATAGCTAGCTTTGAACCATGATCCTCAGATCTCAGCCTCCTGAGTAGCTAGAATTACAGGCGTGAGCCACCAGTGCCCAGCTAATGAAAACTTTAAAAACCTGAAAAAGAATATCAAAACAGTACTTAGAAAGTGGAAAAATCTCCCATGCTCCTGGATTGGAAGTATCCACATCGTGAAAATGGCAATACTTGCCAAGGCTATCTACAAATTCAATGTGATACCTATCAATATTCCAACCTCATTGTTCAAGGAAGTAGAAGAGGCAATCCAAAAATTCATATGGAACAATAAAAGACCCTGAATAACAAAAATGATTAAAAACAGAAAGAATAGTGCTGGAGGAATATCCATACCAAATTTCAAACTCTACTACAACAGCACTGTAATCAAAACAGCTTGATACTGACACAAGAACAGACTTCAGGAGCAATGGAATATAATTGAAAATCCAAAAATGAGCCTACAGACTTATAGCCATCTAACATTCGATAAGGGACCTGAACATTAGAATGGAAGAAAGACAGCCACTTCAGTAAATGGTGCTGGCAAAATTGGTTAATCACTTGTAGAAAACAAAAGCTACATCCTTATATATCACCCTGCAAAAGAATCAACTCCAAATGGATCAAAGAACTGGAGTCAAAGCAGACACTCTGAAAACATTACAGAATGGAATTGGAGAATCTCTAAGGCTCCTTGGCACAGGCCGAAATTTTCTTAAAAGAGACCCAGAAACACAACAAATCAAAGAAAGGTTGAACAAATGGGATTGCATGAAATTGCAGAGTTTCTGCATGGCAAAGGATGAAGATAGCAAGGTCAATAGAATGCCCAAGGATTAGGAGAAGATCTTCACTAGCCATACAACGGACAAGGGTCTCATATCTAAAATATTCCCAGAAATCAAAAAATTAAATCCCTTAACAACAAATCTTCACACACACAACTGCTCAATAAATAATTGGGCTAAAATCTTAAAGAGAAACTTCTCTGAAGAGGAAAGAAGGATGGCCAGTAGACACATAAAGGAATGCTCAACCTCACTAGCTATAAAATAAATGCAAATCAAAACAACATTCAGATTCCACCTCACCCCTGTTAGTATGGCTATATCAAGAACTCTAACAACAGATTCTGGAAGGTATGTGGACAAAAGGGAACCCTACTTCATTGTTGGTGGGCGTTTAAACTTGTTCAACCACTTTGGAAAGTAATATGGAGATTCCTCAAAAGACTCCACATAGAGCTGTCCTATTTCCCAGCAATCCCACTTTTGAGCATTTACCCAAATGATACAAACATGATTATTTTAAAGCTACGAGCACAACTGTGTTTATTGCAGCATTATTTACCATAGGTAAGATATGGAACCAACTCAGATGCCCCTCAGTAGATGAATGGATTAAGAAACTGTGGTATATATACAAAATGGAATTCTATGCCTCTATCAGAAAGAATGACGTTGCCCCATTTCCTAGGAAATAGAAGGACTTGGAAAAAATTTAATTAAGTGAAGTAAGCCAGGCCCAATGAAACATAGGTCCCATGGTTTCCCTTATTTGCAGTAATGTATATTTGTGAGACAAGCAGAAACGGTCAGATCAGTTGATGTTAGGTTTGTGATTGTTTCTAAAATTTATAAGATGATTTCTTTGTTGCTGTGTATGTTCCTACCCCACAATATAACCCCTGTTTTCACTATATTTGATGTTGGTATAATTTGTGGAGGGGAAGGGAAAAAACAAATAGTTTAAATAGGGATAAGATGGACCCATTGCAACAATGACCTATACAAGTCGTTTTGTTGAAAAATGAACTTTACAACTTTGGCCTGGGGGGAAAGTTGGGGACACATGGTTGGATGAGAATGGATGTGAAAGGGAAACAGAGGAGGAGGCAAGAATGCTTGATAAGAAATGTACTTATTACTTTGCTCATGTAATTGTAAGCCCTCTGTATAGTATTTTCACAATTAAAAAAAAAGAAATATAGTATTCAGGAAAAAATATATAGAATTAGGGGCTGGGAAGGTGGCTAATTTGTAGAGCACTAGCCTTGAATGCTTTAGGCCCTGGGTTCAATTCCTCGGCACCACATAAGCAAAAAGAAAAAAATCAGCAAGTGGCACTGTGGCTCAAATGGTAGAGCACTAGCCTTGAGTTGAAGAGATGAGGGACAGCGCCCAGGCCCAGAGTTCAAGCCCCATGACCGGACCCATGAATCATATATATAGAGAGAATTATAAGATATAAAAATACTTAAGACTCAGGATCATTGTAGCATTAACATTGTAGGATTAACAAATAAGTGCCCGCCCTGTATCTGTTGGATATATTTTCACTTCTGTTATAGTGTCCTTTGAATTATGAAAGGTTATCATTTGATGTTATCCGGTTCATTCTTGCTTTTCTTTATCCACTAATGTGCTTCCTGAGCAGGTATGATTACAGGCAAGACATATTGGTGCATGTTTGTCTTTCAATATTTTAAGGGTTTTCCTCTTTCCTTTGAATTCAAACATTGTCCTGTCAGTAATTCTGCAAATTTTCAGATTGCTGTTCTCAAAGATGACAAGCATCTGTTTGATGGGTAATTGTCCTGTTCATTGTGTTTGACATAGTTTTCATTGTTTCTACTGATTTGCCCTTCCTAGTTATTTCATATGATGATTAGAATATTTAATATATAGACTTCGGTTTTGCCTCTATGGAGATTGTCACAAGAATGTTTAAAAAGATTCTTATAGAGACAGCATTGTGAACTTTATACATAAAAACAAAAAAAAAACTTTTAGTTGGTCTTTGGTCCTATGAAGAAATATTAAAAATAGGATTTAAATTATATGGGAATATATTTTTAAATGCCATAGGAATGAAAAATATGATAATCAGCAAAATTTTCCCTAGGTGACTGTCCCATTTATTCCCCCACCTCACTTTTCCCTGTTCTGGAGCTTAGAAAGGAAAAGGAAAATTGGTGTTGAACATTAAACATTGTGAAATTCTCAAACTAGATTTTTAGCTGTAGAGGGTTGGGATGTAGAACTGTGTTAGAGACCAAGCCTTTTATATGCAAAGCTCTGCTCTTGATCTTCAGCACTGAGAAAAGAGGAGGAGGAGGAGGAGGAGGAGGAGGAGGAGGAGGAGGAGGAGGAGGAGGAGGAGGAGGAGGAGGAGGAGGAGGAGGAGGAGGAGGAGGAGGAGGAGGAGGAGGAGGAGGAAGAGGAAGAAGAAGAGGAAGAAGAAGAGGAAGAAGAAGAAGAAGAAGAAGAAGAAGAAGAAGAAGAAGAAGAAGAAGAAGAAGAAGAAGAAGAAGAAGAAGAAGAAGAAGAAGAAGAAGAAGAAGAAGAAGAAGAAGAAAAAGAAGAAGAAGAAGAAGGAGAAGGAGAAGGAGAAGGAGAAGGAGAAGGAGAAGGAGAAGGAGAAGGAGAAGGAGAAGAAGAAGACAAAGAAGAAGAAGGAGGAGGAGGAGGAAGAGGGGGAAGAGGAGGAAGAGGGGGAAGAGGAGGAAGAGGAGGAGGAAGAGGAAGAAGAGGAGGTGGAGGAGGAGGAGGAGGAGGAGAAGAAGAAGAAGAAGAAGAAGAAGAAGAAGAAGAAGAAGAAGAAGAAGAAGAAGAAGAAGAAGAAGAAGAAGAAGAAGAAGAAGAGGAGGAGGAGGAGGAGGAGGAGGAGGAGGAGGAGGAGGAGGAGGAGGAGGAGGAGGAGGAGAAGGAGGAGGAGGAGGAGGAGGAGGAGGAGGAGGAGGAGGAGGAACAGGAGGAGGAGGAGGAGGAGGAAGAGGTACCGAATCAAATTTATCCACATTTTATTTAATGAATAATTATGGCTAAATAAGAGGTTCAAGTTTCATTTTGATCTTTACAGTAGTTCCTGCTTAGCCTCTGGATATATATTTCAAGTGGATACCTGAAATCCATGAAGTACTTTATAGAGTTATCCCTCAGTATCCAGAATTTCCACATCTAGGTGTTCAGTCAACCAGAAATTTAAAATATTCAGTAAAAAATTTTTCCCCAAACATTCAATATATCAACTATTTACATACTGTTACATGTATGTTGGTAATAGATATAACCTTGATGTGATTTAAAGTGTAACTTACTTTGTATGCTATTTTCTATATGGGACTGGAGCTTATGCTGATTTTAGTATACTCAAACAATTCTGGAAGCAACACTGTAAATACCGAGATGACTATTTTAGGATTTTACCTAAACAAATATAGTTACAATAAACTTCAGATATAAATTAGGTACAGTAAGACAATTATAACAGTACCTAATAAAAATAGAAAAATTGTAACCATATAATATAAAAAAAAATAATGTGAAATGGATGTGGAAGTGCATACCTGAAATTCCAGGAAACAGAAGCCTAGGCAGGAAAATAATCAAAGATATATACAGTGAAATTTTAGCTCCAAAAGAACCCAAAAAAAATAAAATAAAGGTATTATGTGAATGTGGTCTCTTTCAAATTATGAGATGTTTTTCCATTAATCTTTTCAGAACAGTGGAGCACAGGTAACTTGTTGGGTCTTTGTCTGTCCCAGGAAACAAGAAAGACAGAGGGGTCTGAGGAAAGGTAAGTGTGGTGCTTGCCCATTCTCCAGGCTCCCTCAAACCGGGAGACAATCAGACACAGCGGGGAGCCAAGTCAAGCAGGAAGAAAACTCATTTATTAACAGAGTGCAGCCCTTTTTAAAGCCAAGAAAAGCAGGTGGCATGGCAGGGGAGGAAGATGAATCAATCACTGTCAAGGTCACACCCTATCATACACCTAAGCTTTCACAGGCTGGTTAAGCACTGAACATAAGGTAAATTCGGCTCTGCCCACTCAACTCCTCTCAGCGCCATCTTTGCTGACTATGTGCTCTTCAGTAACTAACTACAGAAGGGGAAATTATAGTGGAGGGGACTATTGTATAATTGTTTTGTGAAGAGAAAAACGTATCTTATTTAAAGGTTATTTTCTGAGAAGAACAACCATGCACAATTCTTTTGCCTTTTTCTGAAACTCTAAGACATTTCTCCCCTCCCAACTAACCATCTTCCCACCTGGGTGCTGGAAAGGACAAGCACTCCCAAACTAGCTTAGCTGTGCCATCAAGTCTTTCCATGGCAACAATTCTTGATAAGAAATGTACTCATTACCTTGCTCAGGTAATTGTAACCTCTCTGTACGGTATTTTCACAATTAAAAAGAAAAAGCAGAAGTACAAACATGATTTATTCCTGAACAATCAAGCTTCCTGTAGCCTGTTTCGCTCTTCCTATTTTGCTCCCAGATGCCCAGGAGGCCCTGGTTTGAAGACATATTCTGTATTGTCAGGTGTGTGAGATAAATGACTTCCTTAGAAAAAAATGTAAATTTGAAGATTGAAATTGAGAAGGGAAATCAAACTCTTCCTTCTGTTTTACTAAGGACCAGAAAACAATGATAATGTGCTTACATGCTGAGAGTAAGTAACTTTTGCCACCTGTGGTAATGAATTTAATTTTTTTTATGTTTTAATATTTATTTTTATTGTATATATACTGTACAGAGGGGTTAGAGTTATATGAGTAAGGTAATGAGTCCATTTCCTGTCGAGTATTGTTACCCCCTCCTTTGTTTTCCCCTACCATCTCTTCTCTTCGCACTTTCCCAACTTCTACCCCACCCCAAGCTGTAAATTTCATTTTGATGCTGTTTTGAAATGTATCTGACATGTGTCCTGACCCCTAATTCCTTATTTTCTGAAAGCACCACCTATTCAGAAATTCTGATTTGTGCTGTCAATATTTACTTCCTGTAAAATGTAGTTGCTTGGATATTTTGATTTTGTGAAAGCTTGGTTAGTTTGATATTGTTCTCTCATTTAAATTATAAGCAAGTAAAAATGAATTGAACCTGATTAAATGAAGTTCTTTCTGCCCATTTACTCTGGTACAGATTTCTCTGATTAGGAAATCTGCATTTTAAGTCATTCTGGACGCCTAACTAGATCAGTGTATATGAACGAATCAATAAGAGTTGTAGACTTTGCCACATTGATTTTGGAGCAAAAAATTACAGCTGATAACTGAGCAATAATTCAGAAGACAGCTGAGGCTGAAGCCATCAGCCCTCCTGCTTGTGTTCAGTTCCAAATCTCTTCTAAAACACCCCTCACTTCCCATGCAGGGGTTTCTTTTTCTATCCAAAAAGGTTTCTGGAGCTTCATCTTATGCTGCCTCCTAGTATGCCAACATGAGGGGAGCCAAAACAAGCAAGGCAGATGTGGCAGAGGCATTTTTCTTGGTCGGTTGCGGGGCCTGAATTCTGGGACTGGGCATTGTCCCTCACCTCTTCAGCTCAAGTCTGAAACTGCTAATCTAAACAGCTGCATATATCAACTAGATTTAACAGACATCTATTGAATATTTCACCCAGCAGCATCAGAATACACGTTTTTCTCTGCAGCAATAGAACATTTTCCAAAATAGACCACAAAGCAATCTTGTCCAAATTCAGAAACATTTAAATTATACCTTGCATTCGCTCACACCACAAGGGAATAAAATTAGAACTCAACACCAAAAACCACCAAAGAAAGTCCTGTAACACATGGAGGCTAAACAAGACACTGTTGAATCATCAGTGGGTCAGGGAAGAGATTAGAAAGGAAATTCAAATGTTCATGATATTCAACAAAAATGAGCACACAAATTACCAACTCTTCTGGGACAGAGCAAAGACAGTACTCAGAGGCGAGTTTATAGCTTTGAGATCCTACATCAACTAATTGGAGAGATCTAAAACCAACAATTTAATGAGTCATCTGAACCTCCTTGAAAAAGAGCAGCAAGATAAACCCTAATCCAGGAGATGGAAAGAAATAATTAAAATTAAATCAGAATTAAACTAATTAGGATCCAAGAAAACCAGAGAAAGAATCAACAAAACAAAGAGTTGGTTCTTCAACAAAATTAACAAAATTGACAGACCCTTAGCAAATCTTATCAGGAAAAGAAGCAGACTCACCCAAAGAAATAAACTCAGAGATGAGAATGGAAACATCACCAGAGAAACAACCAAGATTCCGAACATTAAAAGGGAATACTTATCAAAACTATGCTAATAAGATTGAGAACTTGAAAGAAATGGACCTTTTCCGAGCAAATATTGACATGCTGAAACTAAACCAAGATGAGTTAAAATATTTTAACAGGCCCATATAAAACATTGAGATAGAAACAACAATAAGAGAAGTCCCATCTAAGAAAAGCCCAGGACCAGAAAGATTTGCAGCAGAATTCTACAAGGCCTTTAAAGCAGAGCTGACACCAATAGCCCTTCAATGAAATTGAAAGAGAAAGTGCACTACTACATAGAACTCATTCTATGAAGACATCATAACCCTTATCCCAAAACCAGTCAGGGACTCTTCAAAAAAGAGAACTGTAGACCCATTTTTTTTTTGTCAGTCGTGGGGCTTGAACACTGGGCCTGGGCACTGTCCTTCAGTTCTTCAACTCAATGCGAGGGCTCTACCACTTGAGCTACAGCGTCACTTCCGTTTTTCCTGTGGTTTATTGGAGATAGGAGTCTCACAGTCTTTCCTGCCCGGGCTGGCTTTGTACCGTGATCCTCAGATCTCAGCCTCCTGATTAGCTAAGATTACAGGCATGAGCCACCAGCCCCCGGCTGACCCATTTCTTTCATGAACATTGATGCAAAATTTCTGACAAAATTTTGGCCAATCGACTTCAACAATTCATGCAAAAAATCAAACACCACGATCAAACAGGATTGATTTCAGGGGTGCAAAGCTGGTTCAATATACGCAAATCAATTAATAAAATTTATCACATCAACAAGACCAAGGATAATAAACACATGGTTATCTCAATAGAAGCAGAAAAGGCATTTGGCAAGATTCAACACCCATTGATAATGAAGACTCTGGAAAAACTAGGAATCCAGGGATCATTCCTCAATACAATAAAGGCTGTATATGACAAACCTACAACCAGCATTATACTTAATGGTGAAAAACTAAAGCCATTTTCTCTTAAATCAGGAATGAGACAAGGATGTCCGTTCTTACCACTCATCTTCAATCTAGTATTAGAATGCCTAGATACAAAAAAGAGACAAGATGCAAACATAAAATGGATCCAAAAAGGGAAAGATGATGTAAAACTCTCCCTTTTTGCAGATGGAATGGTCTTGTATTTAAAGAATCCCACTGACTCCACTCCCAAATTATTCTACCTTATTCAAAACTTGGGCAAAGAAACAGGGTATAAATTTAACCCTCAAAAATCAATGGCTTTTCTGTATGCCAAGAATGAGAAAAGTGTGGCTGAAATCAGGAAAACCACTCCATTCATAATAGCTCCACAAAAAATAAAATACCTAAGAATTAACTTAACCAAAGAATTGAAGGACCTCTATGATAAAAACTTTAAAAATCTGAAAAAGGAAATCAAAACAGAACACAGAAAGTGGCAGAAACTCCCCTGCTCCTGGATTGGAAGGAACAACATCATGGAAATGGCAGTACTTCTCAAGGCTATCTACAAATTCAATGCAATACCTATCAATATCCCAAATTGATTCTTCAAGGAATAGAAGAGAAAATCCAAAAATTCATATGGAACAATAAAAGACCCTGGATAGCATAAAAGATCCTTTACAGAAGGAAAAGTGCTGTAGGAATATCAATACCAAATTTCAAACTCTACTACAACACTATAGTAATCAAAACAACTTGGTAATGGCACAAGAACAGACCTCAGGACGAATAGAATAGAATTGAACCTACAGATATATAGCCATCTAATTTTCGATAAGGAAGCTAAATAATTAGAATGGAAGAAAGATAGACTCTTTAGTAAATGGTGCTGGCAAAATTGGTTAATCACTTGGTAGAAAACTAAACCTAGATTCTTATATATCACCCTGCACAAGAATCTACTCCAAATGGATCAAAGACCTCGGAGTCAAAGCAGACACTCTGAAAACATTACAGGATGCAATAGGAGAAACACTAGGTCTCCTTGGCACAGGCCAAAATTTTCTTAATAGAGACCCAGAAATACAACAAATCAAAGAAAATTTGGACAAATGGGATTGCATGAAATTGCAGAGCTTCTGCAAGGCAAAGAACATAGCTACCATGATCGATAGAAAGTCCACGGATCGGGAGATGATCTTCACTAGCCATACAACGGGCAAGGGTCTCATATCTAAAATATAACTGGAACTCAAAAAATTAAATCCCCCAACAACAAATCCTCAGAGAAACAACTGCCCAATGAATAAGTGGGCTAAAGACTTAAAGGGAAACTTTTCTGAAGAGGAAAGAAGGCTTGCCGATAGACATATGAAGAAATTCTCAACCTCTCTAGCTTTAAAGAAATGCAAATCAACCCAACATTGAGATACCACCTCAGCCCAGTTAGAACAGCTATAATAAAGAACTCTAATAACAACTGATACTGGACGAGTTGGGGAAAGAAGGGAATCTTCCTGCATTGTTCATGGGAGTGTAAACTTGTTCAACCACTTTGGAAAGTAGTATGGAGGTTCCTCAAAAGACTCCACATAGAGCTCCCTATTTCCCAGCAATCCCACTTTTGGGCATTTAGCCAAATGATCACAAACAAGACCATACTAAAGTTGACAGCACAACTATGTTTATTGCAACATTATTTACCATAGATAAGATATGGAACCAACCCAGATGCCCCTCATTAGATGAATGGATCTAGAAAATGTGGTAGATATACACAATGCAATTCTATGCCTATATCAGAAAGGATGATATTGTCCCATTTGTTAGGAAATGGAAATACTTGGAAAAAATTAAGTGAAGTAAGCCAGGCACAAAAATATTGGTCCCATGGTTTCCCTTATTTGCAATAACTAGTATGTTTTTGAGACAAGCAGAAAAGGTAAGATAAGCTAATGTTAGGTGAAATGAACCCCAAGATAAGTATTGAAATGTTTTTTTTCTTTCTTGCAATTGTTTCTGGCATATTTATAAGATTATTTCTTTGTTGCTTTGTATGTCCCTCCCCCATGTTATAACCACTGCTTCCATTTTATTTGATATTGGTATAATTTGTGGAGGGAATGGGCAAAAACCAACCTTTAAATTGGGATACGTTGTACCCAGTGCAACAATGAGCTATACAAGTTATTATGTCCAATAACGAACTTTACAACTTTTGCCAGGGGCGGAGTGTTGGGGGGTTGGAGAGGGGAGATCAGAAGGGATAAGAAGTGGAATCAGGAGGAGGCAAAAATGCTTGATAAGAAATGTACTCATTACCTTACCCATGTAATTGTAACCCCTCTGTACGGCATTTTGCAAAAAAAATAAAAAATAAAAACCTTTGTCAGAATAATGTCAAAAAGTTTTTGACAGAATAATCATTAGTGTATCACCTAGAATCTGGATATGGTTGGTATGTTTAAATTATGAATTCATGACTATAGTGGACCACCCTGGCAATCAATGTCAGATCCTGGAAATGGCCTAGCTCATTAGTTGCTCACAGGTTAATGTGTTCACCTTGACTTATTGGCCAATTGGTCCTACTAGGTCCTGAGTTAAGATCCCAGCACTACCAACAAGTGGATCGTGGAGTAAGAAGCTAAGTGTGAAACTTATTTTCCTTTTCTCTGAATATCCTGGGTGATCCTGAGAATCCTGGCATGATGGAGAATATTTCTATAAATCTACATGCTCTATGATGGGATGTCATCAATGTAATAAATTTAAGGGGTTTCATCTTAGTACAATCAATGGTAAATAAATGAATAAAAACAAAAAATACAAGAACAACCACACCAAACATGTATGGACTGAACATCTACAGGTAAATATAAATCCTATCTTTACAATGTATATAAATAGTATGTATCCAGGGCTGGGCTTGAATTCAGGACTAGTGAACAGGCCTAATTTTCTTTCTTTTTTTTTTGTCGGTCGTGGGGCTTGAACTCTGGGCCTGGGCGCTGTCCCTCAGCTCTTCAGCTCAAGGTGAGTGCTCTACCACTTGAGCTACAACGCCACTTTCGGTTTTCTGGTGGTTTATTGGAGATAGGAGTCTCACGGTCTCTTCTACCCGGGCTGGCTTTGAACCGCGATCCTCAGATCTCAGCCTCCTGAGTAGCTACGATTACAGGCGTGAGCCACTAGCGCCCGGCAGGCCTAAATTTCTTATCTTCAAATACGGTGATCATCCCCTTTATCCACATTGCTGCCAATTTACCCAGATACTGAGTTCAAATCCAAAGCCTGGAAGAATAAAGAGTGTGAACTGCAAGCTAGGGAACTAAATTTTTTTTATTTTACTTTTCTCAATATCGCGCTTGAACTCAGGTCGTGGCAACTCTGCCTAACCTTTGATCACGTTAGGCTGGGTTGCAGCCACAAGATCTCCAGCTCCTCCTGGGATCCTAGACCCCCAGGCCTTGCAGGGAAAGCAATGCACAGAAAAAATATGGCCATTTTATGTTTTCTTCCTTTGCATGGTGACCCTCATGGGCCTGAATGACACTGTTGCAAATGGTACTTCACCTTGCATTGCTGAAGGCTGCCAGACTATCAGGGATGCCATAGGCCCACGTGGCAACATAGGCCCTGATTTCGAATCTCTGTCCTAACACCAACCAATGGCAGGAGCTACTAAGAAAATGGTTCCCATCCACAGGATTAACAATGGAATATTATCAATGTCAAGGTTCAATGAGTTGATCATGCATGATGCTCCTATAAAATTAGACAGCATGATTTCAGGAGGCTGATTCATTTTATTCAATATTTATGAAACATTAAAAGAATATTATTACTTAAAGGAACTCAATAATTTCAGGACACTGATTTCATTAATAGTTTAAGGATGAAAACAATTATATTACACTAATTAAAATTAATTACATTGAGGCATAATTAATAACCAGGAATTGGAAGGAATGTAGTCTATATAATTGAATAATGTATAGACATCTCTGACATGCTATAAAGTTATATTTATTAGCGTACTGCCATCTGCATGTCAATCTTTTCTTATTTTGGTCACCCCTAGTGCTTGATCTGAGGTCCTGGAACAGCATGTCATCTGAATTTGCCACAGGATGGCATGCTAACACTCACCCATTCATTAATTGGGCCTTGAAGGCTTGTAGGTCTTGAGTTCAGATGCCAGCACTCCCAAAAATGAATCGTGGAGTAAGATGATGATGGTGACACGTTTTCCTTTTCTGTGAAAGTCCTGGGTGTCAGGTATGAAGTGGAATACATATGCAGACCTATATCCTATGTAATCAATGTAATCAATGTTTTATGTTCCATAATAGTCAATAAAATAAATGGTCAATATATGAATAAAACAAAAAAATATAATAACTACACTGAATACAATATGGAGTCAACATATGTATATAAATATAAATCATATATTTAAATTGTACATGAATAGGATGTTTTCTAGTGTTGGAGATCTATTTTAGGCATAAGGAACACACCTGAATTTCTTGACTTTAAGGAGGCCAGCTTCCCATTCCCACACAGTGCAACAGAGTTACCAAGACATTGAGTTTCAATCCAATCCTGGCAGAAAAATGGTACCTTTGCACTATGTGAGGCCCAATTCTTAAGCATTTCATTATGCCTACATTTTATGAATGTGATTGTTTAACTGCTTAATAAAGAATTAACTAAAATCAATCAGTGTTCTATAACATAATTGTGTATAATTTTATCCTAGAATCATTCAAGAACTGCCCATTCAATCATATGGATAGGAATGAGTTCCTTAAGATCTCCAGCCATTTGGAGGTGGCAGGACCAGGATTCCAACTGTGAGTTCCAGCTCCCACCACTTCAACCTGGGAATAGGGTACTCACCGGTCTGTCCAAGAATATCAGCAAGACCAATGATTAGACAGGAACCAGGGATTCAAAGCAGTCCTCCTTGATACTTACAAGGCTGTGATGGGAAGATCATGGTAAAAGTCATCGTAGTCAGGAAAGTCCTTGAACTTCTCTCCAACTTCAGTGTCAACAAAGCCAGAAGCCCTGTGGCTCCAGTGTGGAGGGCGAGCCTTGAGCAAAAGCAGTGCCTAGACTGTGCCCAGATCCTGAGTTCAAGGTCCGGGTCTGGCAACAAACAGACATACAGAAGAATCTGTGCAGCCATCCAGCTAAAGCAGGTCACCCTCTCATCTCCAACTGAATTGGACATTGTTCCCTGGGAAAAGGGCTGGGGGAGCTGCTATCTTCTTGACTATGCCCATGCTGCTTGCATCACAGAATTCCGGCCACACCCCCATTCTTTCATGGTTATTTCTGACCAATGGGATACAAGAATTGTGACCACGCCCACATTACATGCTGCCTAGTAGCACCCAGGATTCCCACTGTTAGTTTACACCACTACCAGCAGTTGAGGAAGGTAGAGGTGCCTGAGTGGTGAGGAAGAGACTCAAGCAACTTTGGAGTATACTAGGAAATTGAGATGCCTGCCCGCATCCGGGATCCCTCCCCACCTTCCCAAGTTGCTGGATTTCAAACCTCTGGCAATGTTGTACTGCCAGCCCGCCTAAAGCCTTGACCTGGTCCCTGGCTCTGGTTCTCTGCTCTTGGCCCATGTGTTTGCAATGATGCTGCCATTGCTGCTTGCCCCAACTGGAGCAGCCTCCAGCAGCTTTTCCCAGCAGCACAGGTGAGTGGCTGCCCCCAAATCACCACTACCAGGGATCAGACACCCCTCTGGGGGCACCATGACCCCCTGCTTATTTCCTCACCCTGACTCTGAGGAGCCACCTTTCTGTCTTGGGCATTTCTGAAACAGAGACTCAATATATGCTCTGGTTGGACAGGATCAAGGTCCTCCTATCTGGGACAGGTATGCTCCACCAGGCCTGGTCCTCTGTAGTTGGGATGGTAAACATGTAGCGCCAAGCTCAGTAATAGATTTAGATGGATTATCCCAAACTTTTAGTCCACAGCAGCCAATTCTTGACCACAGGTGAAGCTCTGGGTAGGGCCACAACCATCAGAACTCATTCTCCTCACAGGACAGTTTGAGGAAACAAGGGATTTATACAGAGGGAATCTCTGGAGCATGGCTTGGCATGGAGGGAGTGGCATTCAGAGAAGGTTCTGCAATTCTGTGAGCAAATGACAGGAAGATACACACAAAGGGCTCAGGTGGGGCCAGTTATTAATCATGCAACAGCTGGGGATTTTGAAACAAAACACGGCTCTCTTTCATCATTACCCTCTCCCCATGAGGAAGGGGATCCTTCACTGTGTTGAATTTTGCATCTGGGGAAACCGAGGCACAGAGAAGTCAGGTGACCTCCTTATGACTTCAACTTCACAGGAAGCTGGGCCTGACTTGACTACCATGCTCCCTAGGACAATGGGTGCTATTCAATCCACTTCTTGTGGTAGGAAGTCCACTTCTTGTCAGTTGTGGGGCTTGAACCCTAGGCATGGGCACTGTTCCTGAGCTCCTCAGCAAAAGGCTAGTGTTCTACCACTTGAGCCCACAGCACCAATTCTGGTTTTCTGGTGGTTCTTTGGAAATAAAAGAAAGACGTTCCTGTGGGGGCTGTCTATGAACCATGATCCTCATATGTCAGCCTCCAGTGTAGTTAGGATTAGAGATCTGAGCCACTGGCACCCAACTTAATTTTAATTCTGATTTCTCTCTCTCTCTCTCTTTTATAAAAACTGGTTGAATAGGTGCTGGAGTAAGGGGTCCAGCATCCCCATATGGCTGGAATACAAGGTGACCCTCTCATTCTGGAGGTGGGCTGTGGGTCAGGAGCTGTCTCACTCAGCCTGTTGAAACAGCTCCCTGAGGTAAGCCCCACTGTGCCCTGGCTAGATCATGAAATTCATTGTCAATCCAGCCTTACTGGGCTTATTGTATTGTATTGCTTTCTACATCATTTTCTAGCACCTGGCCAAACTTATGATACATAGTTATGGAATGAAAATGTAATGTCTTCTTAAGAAAGTCATTTAGGGCTCTGGGAATGTGGCTTCATGGTATGGTGTTTGCCTAGCATGCATGAAACCCTGGGTTCAATTCCTCAGTAAAACAGAAAAAAGAAAAACACTAGAAGGAATGCTGTGCCTCAAGTGGTAGAGTGCTAGCCTTGAAGAAAAAAAAGCTCAGGAATAATTCCCTACCCCTGAGTTTAAGCCTGGACTGGAAAAAAATTAGTAAATGGAAAAGAAAGAACACATACTTGAAATATATAATTGCTACTTCTGTACTGACACCTGATAATAGCCCCTAATTCATGTATTTTACTTATGTTAGGATACTGTGTTAAAAAATTTTTGTTCATTAAGTCACAGCAATTAATACCAGGAATATGCTTAATTGTCAGCTGAAGATTAATTCTGGAAATTCAAGGATTCCAGGATTTTGTGTCATCACTGCTAATCACAAAGTGAAAAGTTGTCTAAGTGTGATTTTGAAATCTTTTTGATCAGTTTTGGCATCAAAAAGGCAGAAGCTAATTAATAGTTGTGACAGAAAATAAGGAGTAACTCCAGATGGAAGGAAAAAATGATACTAAATAAGGTATACCAGAAACTGGTCTAGAGAACCATTTTTGGTTATTGAAGAACTAGTTGTCAACTAGGATTTTCCTCGTTGCCATTAGGATTCTAAATCTCTTAGGCTAGTTCTTAATCTCTGCGTGATACATGTAAACCCTTCTTTTTTTTTACTTGTGTGCATTTTTTTTCTTTTTTCTTTTTATTATTTTTTATATTTTTAATTTTAATTTTTATTTTTTTGTGATCATATTGTACAGAGGGGTTACAATTACATGGGCAAGATTACGAGCAAATTACTTATCAAAAATTGCAACCTCCTCCTTTGTTTAACCTTCATATCCCTTCCCAGCCTTCCCCCCCCCTGCCCCCCTACCTAATCCTCCCCTCCCCCTGGCAACAAAGTTGTAAAGTTCGTTTTTGACATGACAACTTGTACGACTCATAGTCGCATCGGGCCCACCTTTATCCTTAAAAGACTTGTTTTCCCCCATCTCCTCCACAAATTATACTGACATCAAATATAGTGAAAGTTGGGGTTATAGTGTGGGAGAGGGACATACAAAGCAACAAAGAAATAATCTTATAAATGAGTTAGAAACAAATGCATAAAAGAAAAAAAATAAATACATATTTAAGGGTTCATTTTCCTAACATCACATTATCTGAACTTTCATGCTTGACTTATACATATACTAGATATTGCAAATAAGGACAACCATGGGACCTAAGTTTCCTTGGGCCTGGCTTACTTCACTTAATATAATTTTTTCCAAGCCTTTCCATTTCTTAACAAATGGGGAAATGTCATTCTTTCTGATGGAGGCATAGAATTCCATTGTGTATATATACCACATTTTCTTGATCCATTCATCTACTGAGGGGCATCTGGGTTGGTTCCAGATCTTAGGTATGGTAAATAATGCTGCAATAAACATAGTTGTGCTGGCAAATTTAGTGTGGTCTTGTTTGTAAATATCTGAATAAATGCCCAGAAGTGGTTTTGCTGGGTCATAGGGGAGCTCTATGTGAAGTCTTTTGAAAAACCTCCATGCTGATTTCCAAAGTGGTTGAACAAGTTTATACTCCAACCAACAATGAAGTAAGGTTTCCTTCTGTCCACATCCCCTCCAGCATCTGTTGTTATTAGAGTTCTTGATTTTAGCCATTCTAACTGGGTTGGGGTGGTATCTCAAAGTTGTTTGGATTTACATTTCTTTTATGGCTAGGGAGGTTGAGCATTTCTTCATGTGTCTATTGGCCATCCTTCTTTCTTCTTCAGACAAGTTTCTCTTCAAGTGTTTAGCCCACTTATTTATTGGAAAGTTGTTTCTTTGAGGATTTGTTGTTGGGGGATTTAATTTTTCGAGTTCCAAGTATGTTTTAGATATGAGACCCTTGTCTGTTGTATTGCTAGTGAAGATCTTCTCCCAATCCGTGGGCTTTCTATTGATCTTGCTAGCTATGTCCGTTTCCATGCAGAAGCTCTGCAACTTCATGCAATCCCATTTGTCTAACATTTCTTTGATTTGTTGTGTTTCCGGGTCTCTATTAAGAAAATTTCAGCTTGAGTAAAGGAGGCATAGTTTTTCTCCTATTCCATCCTGTAATGTTTTTAGAGTGTCTGCTTTGACTCCGAGGTCTTTGATCCATTTGGACTTGATTCTGGTGCAGGGTGATATATAAGGATCTAGTTTTAGATTTCTACAAGTAGTTAACCAATATTGCCAGCACTATTTACTGAAGAGGCTATCTTTCTTCCATTCTATTATTTTAGCTCCCTTATCGACGATTAATTGGCTATAGGTCTGTAGGTTCATTGCTGGGTTTTCAATTCTATTCCATTCGTCCTGAGGTCTGTTCTTATGCCAGTACCAAGCTGTTTTGATTATTATGGCTTTATAGTAGAGTTTGAATTTTGGTATTGATATTCCACCAGCAGTGTTCTTTCCGTTGAGGAGCGTTTTTGCTATTCGGGGGTCTTTTATTGTTTCATATGAAATTTTGGATTGCCTCTTTTATTTCCTTGAACAATGAGGTTGGAATTTTGATAGGTATTGCGTTGAATTTATAGATAGCCTTGGGAAGTATTGCCATTTTCACGATGTTAATCTTTCCAATCCAGGAGCATGGGGGTTTTGCCATTTTGTAAGTTATGTTTTGATTTCCTTTTTCAAGATTTTAAAGTTTTCATCGTAGAGGTCCTTCAGTTCTTTGATTAAGTTAATTCCTAGGTATTTTATTTTTTGAGGGGTTATTAAAAATGGAGTTACTTGCCTAATTTCAGCCACAATTTTCATTGTTGGCATATAGAAAAGCCCTTGATTTTGAGGGACTAATTTTATACCCTGCTACTTTGCCAAAGTTTTGAATCAGCTTGAGTAATTTTGGAGTGGAGTCTATGGGATTCTTTAAATACAAGATCATGTCATCTGCAAAGAGGGAGAATTTTATTTCTACTTTCCCTATTTGGATTCCCTTTATGTTTGCACCTTGTCTTATTGCTGTAGCTAGCCATTCTAATACTAGATTGAAGAGAAGTGGAGAGAGTGGACATCCTTTACTTATTCATGAGTTAGAGTAAATGGCTTTAGTTTTTCACCATTAATTATAATGTTGGCTGTAGGTTTGTCATATACAGCCTTTATTGTATTGAGGAATGTTCCATGGATTCCTAATTTTTCCAAAATCTTCATTATAAAGGGGTGTTGGATCTTGTCGAATGTTTTTTTCTGCATCTATTGAAATAACCATGTCGTTCTTACACTTGCTCCTGTTGATGTGATGAATAATATTAATTGATTTGCATATATTGAACCAGCTTTGCATCCCTGAAATGAATCCTGTTTCATCGTGGTGTATTATTTTTTGGATGAATTGTTGAAGTCGATTGGCCAAAATTTTGTTGAGAAGTTTTGCATCAATGTTCATCAAAGAAATGGGTCTATAATTCTCTTTCTTTAATGAGTCCCTGCCTGGTTTGGGATGAGGGTTATGATGGATTCATAGAATGTGTTCTGTCGTGAAATTTCTCTTTCAATTTCATTGAAGAGTTGGAGGAGTATTGGTGTGAGCTCTGCTTTGAAGGCCTTGTAAAATTCTGCTGTAAAACCATCTGGTCCTGGACTTTTCTTAGCTGGGAGGTCTCTTATTGCTGTTTCTATTTCAATGCTTGATATGGGCCTGTTAAGATGGTTTAACTCATCTTGGTTTAGTTTTGGCATGTCAATATTTGCTAGGAAAATATCCATTTCTCTCAATTTCTCAAACATATTAGCATAAAGTTTTGAGAAGTATTCCCTTATAATGTTCTGAATCTTGGTTGTTTCCATGGCGATATTTCCATTCTCATCACTGAGTTTATTTATTTGTGTATGTTCTCTTCCTTTTCTGATAAGATTTGCTAAGGGTCTGTCAATTTTGTTAATTTTTTTGAAGAATCACCTCTTTGTTATGTTGATTCTTTCTATAGTTTTTTGGATTCAAATTCATTTAATTCTGATTTAATTTTAATTATTTCTTTCCATCTACTGGATTGGGGTTTATAATGCTGCTCTTTTTCAAGGAGGTTCAGATGACTCATTAAATTTTTAGTTTCAGATCTCTCCAATTTGTAGATGTAGGAGCTCAGAGCTATAAACTTGCCTCTGCATACTGCCTTTGCTGTGTCCCAGAGGAGCTGGTAAATTGTGTGCTCATTATTATTAAATAGCATGAGCATTTGAGTTTCCTTTCTAATCACTTCATGAATCATTCCTGATTCAGCAGTGTGTTGTTCAGCCTCCATGTATTACTGGACTTTCTTTGGTGGGTTTTGGTCTTGATTCTAATTTTATTCCTTTGTGGTCAGAGAGAATGCAAGGTATAACTTCAATGTTTCTGAATTTGGACAAGCTTTCTTTGTGGCCTAAAATGTGTTCTATTTTAGAAAATATTCCATGTGCTGCTGAGAAAAACTTGTATTCTGATGCTGCTGGGTGAAATGTTTGGTAGATGTCTATTTAATCTAGTTGATCTCTGCAGCTGTTTATATCTGCAGTTTCTCTGTTGAGTTTTTGTCGAGTTGATCTATCTAGTTGGGAGATTGGGGTGTTAAATACCCAACAATTAATGTCTTTGGATCTATGTGGGATTTGAGGGAAAGTAGTGTTTCTTGAATAAATTTGGGTGCTCCATTGTTTGGCAGTTAGATACTTAGAATTGTAATATCCTCCTGAAGGAGAGATCCCTTAATTAGTATGTAGCAACCTTCTTTATCTCTTCTCACAAATTTTAATATGAAGTCTATTTTATCTGATATTAGGATTGCAACTCCTGCCTGTTTATGAGGGCTATTTGCTTGGTAGATTTTGCTCCAGTCTTTAACATTGAAAATGTGTTTGTTTTTATGGGCAAGATATAACTCCTGAAGGCAGCAGATAGGAGGATCTTGTTTTTTAGTCCAACTAGACAATCTATGTCGCTTAATTGGTGAGTTAAGTCTGTTAATGTTAAGAGATATGACTGAGAGGTATTTGGGAGTTCCTGCCATGTCATCCACCTTCTTGGGGGTTGCAAAACCTGGATTGTTCCTATGGTTCTTGGATTCTCAGTTTGGTTGCAGTTTCTTGGCCTTTATTTTGGTCTCGTTGGTTTTCTATGTGTGGGACATCTTTAAGAATTTTTGTAGGGCTGGTTTGGTGGAGATGTATTGTTTCAATTTTTCTTTGCTATGGAAGGTTTTTATTTGGCCTTCAGTTATGAAGGAGAGTTTAGCTGGGTTCAGTATTCTTGGTTGATTGTTTGTTTTTAGGGCATGGCATACATCATTCCAGGCTCTTCTTGATTTGATTGTCTCTGCTGAGAAATCTGAGGTCATTCTAATTGGTTTCCCATTATAAATGATTAATCTTTTCACCTTAACAGCTTTATGGATCTTTTCCTTTGTCTGTGTTGATCCTGTGTGGATTATAATGTGACAGTGGGATGTCCTATTCTGATCTGGTCTATTTGGACTTCTAAAAGCTTTTTGTATCTGAATAGGCCTATCTTTTTGCATGTTTAAGAAATTCTCTGCTAGGATTCTGTTAAACAAATTTCCTAGACCATTAACTTCTTTTTCTAGGTGCTCCTCTACACCCATTATCCTTAGATTAGGCCTTCTGATGGTGTCTTCCAAGTGTTGGGTTGTTCTATCATATTTCTTGGACTTGTCTTGGATGGTTGTATGTTCTTTCTCTATAATATCTAGGCTATCTTCAATTCCCGAGATTCGATCTTCTGCATGGTCTAAACTGCTGTCAAGACTTTCTACTTAGTTTTTTATTTCTTTTCCTTCTAAGTGGTCAGCTTTAATGGCTTCAAATTCTTTGTTGAAGCTTTGTTTTAGATCTTGTATTAACTTCTTTACTTCCTTAATTTGGTGTTCAGTGTTCATTCTCTAATCACTTAGTTGATTGGTTATGGTTTCCTTGGAATCCCATTCCTTCTGTTGGTTTCCATTCAGCATTCCATTTGTGGTCTCCCTGACTTCCCTCAGCTCTTTGTTAGTGGAGCCCATGAATGCCTTTAGTGATCTTTGTGTATTCTCTTCCTGCTCTCTCAATTCCTGTATTACTCTTTGATTAGCTTCCTCCCATTCATGGGATTCCTGTAGTTCTCTTTGAGTGTAATCAGCCTGATAACGCCATTCCTGCCTTTCTCTTTGAGTATTCTCAAGCTGCTCAAGCAAATCCTGTATCAGTTTTTGAGTAGCTTCCTCACGCTCATGATATTCCTCTAGAAACCTTTGGATTGCCTCCTCTCTCTCCCTATCACGCTCATACAGAGTCCTTTGTAGGTATTTAATCTTTTCCTGCATTGACCTATTGTTTGCCTCCTCTCTCTACCTATTACGCTCATACAGAGTTCTTTGTATGTTTTCAATCTTTTTGTTTATCAGTTTTGCCAGCAGTGTTTGTAGAGCTATTTGGGAACTCTCCTATGGATTATTCATTATCTGTTCTGTCCCCTGATTATCATGAGTGGGAGTGAAGATACCCGGAATTGCCATTTTCTTGTGGTTTTCTAGCTTACTCTGCCCATTTGGGATGAAAGTAATACCAGTTTTGTGCTAGAACACTAACTTAATGCAAGCATCAACCAAAGGCTGAATTTGCATAGTCAACAGTCTGCAGATACAATCTAGTTGAACAGTTACCTCTATTCAACATCAAATGACTCTATATTAATGGGCTACAAACCGCAAAGAAGAATTTGGTGAACCAGAAATTATTAGGGTTAGGGAGAGATGTGGGTAAAAAGATGTGGGAAAAAAAGAGGAATAGAATGATATGGGAAGATACAGGGAGAGTTAACTTAACTAAGTCCTAGTCTCAAAGCAGGAATTAGGTTGGATAGAATGGAAGTAGAGAGAGAGAAAACAAGAAGAAAAAGAAAGGGAGAAAAAGAGACCAGAAAAAATAGAAAAATATAAATTAATAATATACAGATCGAGAGCAAACTATTCAAAGAACGTGAATATATTGAGAGAAGGGGAGGGATATAAAGGAGATGTGAAAAACTTAAAAATAAAAATAATTAAAATGTTATATTGGTATAAAGAGGTAGTATAGCTATTAAGGAATTTAAGTCTCAAAAGTTTTGAATTGAGTAATTAATTTGTGGATTAAGTGTGTACACAATGGGCGATAGGGTCTAATAATCAACTACGGGTATATCTGAGGATGTGCAGAACAACAATTAAGTCCCATAAAGAACAAAATTGAGGAAAAGGTAGGAAGGATAAGGAAGAAAGAAGAAAAAAATCAGAAGTTCAGTCGAGCTAAGCAAAAAGCAAAAAGAAAATTTTGTTAAAAGAAGAAAAAAAGAAAGCTACAAAGCAATAAACTTATAAATGAGTTAGAAACAAATGCATGAAATAAAAAAAAAAACATTTAAATGCATATCTAAGGGTTCATTTTCCTAACATCACATTATCTGACCTTTCCTGCTTGACTCATACATATACTAGATATTGCAAATAAGGGAAACCATGGGACCTATGTTTCTTTGTGCTTGGCTTACTTCACTTAATATAATTTTTTCCGAGCCTTTCCATTTCCTAACAAATGGGGAAATGTCATTCTTTCTGTCCCTCCCCCACAGTATAACCCCTGCTTTCACTATATTTGATGTCGGTATAATTTGTGGAGTACATGTGGAAAAACAAGTCGTTTAAGCATACAGGTGGACCCGATGCAACTATGAGAAGTACAAGTTGTCATGTTAAAAACAAACTTTACTTTAGTGCGGAGGGTGGGGGGGATAGGGTCGGGGGGTGGGTGAGGCTGGGAAGGGATGTGAGGGGTAAAAAAGGAGGAGGCTGCAATGCTTGATAGGAAATGTACTCATTATCTTGCCCATGTAGTTGTAACCCCTCTGTACAGTATGTCACAAAAAATTAAAATTAAAATTAAAAAAAATAAAAAAAATAAAAAGAAAAAAGAAAGAAAGAGAAATGCACACACGCATGTATACCTAAAATAAAGATTAAAAGGGGGAAAAAGTTACTAGAAAATAGTTTTTTTCAAAAAAGGTAAAAATTAAAGATTAAAAAAGTTTTAGGAAAGAAAAATAATTTTTTTCGTAAAAGGTATATAAAAAAGAAGAAGATTAAAAAAAAAGTTCTTTGATTTTTTTAGGAGCATTGGGAAAAATCCTGTATCTCCCTTGTGTCTGTAATCAGCTTCTGGTTGGAGTCTCTGGTCTGCTTGGTTGGTTTCTTAAGTCAGTTTGTTTGGACAGGCAGAAAAATACTCTGCTTTACCCAGGATTTTTCGATCCTCCTCCCAAGTTAGTTCAATGGGAGTGGGGTATGCTTTGAGTATCACAAAAGAGGGAGATGGCTTTTTCCTCCAATTTGGAGATGCTGTGATGAGGCTAGGTTCTTTGTAGACTTGAGGCCTTTCAGCAAAGAGTAGCTTTTCCCAGGGACTAGTTTGTGAGAAACTCACACAGTCCAGCCTGGAACCACTCTCAGGGCTTCTGTTTACTGATATTGAAGCTGCTAATGGGAGGGGCAGCCTCTGGCTCTGATTACTCAATGAAGAAAGTCACTCCTAGGTCTGGCGCCCGAACTGGGTGACTTTTCCCTTGGTAGAGCTGATTCTGGCAGGTCACGCCCTTTAAGTTCTTGTGACCTGCTAAATGATGCTAGTTTTATTCCAAGGCCTGAGTTGGAGCTAGCAGCTCTGCCAAGTTTGTGGGTATCCAAGATGGAGATCTCCAGTACTGGGGTGGGGGGGAGGAGTGGCCTTCAATCCTCTGATCCCTGAGAAGGAGTGAGGATGTCAGGGTTCTACTCATGCCGTCTTGCTTCCTGGGTCGTCTCTGGTCTGCGAACTGCAGGATGAAGATGTCTGCTCCTTGTCGGTTCTTGCTGGTGTTGAGTAGAATCCGCTCACTTGCTGCTTCTGGCTCTTTCGTCCCCAGACTCTCTCTGTTTCAGGTATGGGGGTACCGCCGCTGTCGCTGCCGACGTTGCCATCACAGCAGCTGCTGCTGGCAAGAGCTCAGATCTGTCTCCTTGCCTGGATTTTCCCTCTCTGGCCTAACTCTCTGTCCTGTGATGGCACACTTGGTGTGATTCTCTGGCTTAGGACTGTTCACTGGAACTCTAAAACTGCTTTCTATGTGAGAGCTTGTTTTGCCTCCAGCTTCTCCTCTGTCATCTTCCTGGAACTCCCAAAATGTATCTCCTTCTATGCTGTTCTTTCATACCTTATCTCCTTTTTTTTTCTAAAAATCTCAGTCTTTCTATATTTCTCTATGAACAGTTCCTGATACTAAATACACCTATACAGATGTCACAGCATGCTATTGTAAGGGTCCCATAGCTCATGAGTCATTAATGTAACAAAATGGAAAAGGAGGACATATTTACTGCTACCTCAATTTTTCTGAAAAGCTGCAATGGCATCATTTGGTTAAAATTTCCATTCTTTGTCTACACAGTGTCATTCAGTGTACCTAAATGCAAATATGAAATGGGTGCTGGTGGTTTACACCTGTAATCCTATCTACTCAGGAGGTTGAGACCAGAATTGTGGTTCAAAGCCAGCCTTGTCAGGAAAGTCCAGGAGACCCTAATCTTCAATTAACCACCAGAAACCCGGAAGTGGTGCTGTAGCTAAAGTGTTAATGTGCACAACTTGAAGTGAAGAGCAGAGGGACAGTGCCCAGGATCAGAATTCAAACCCCACAACCAACAAAAAAGGTGAAATATGACTTTAAGTTTCCCCAGAAGGAATGACAAGATCAATAATCTTCCCAAGCAAAAAAATTAATTCCAAAATTATTCAGTGCACCTACATTTGGTGAGTTATTTTATAGAATCTGTGCTGGACATATTCTCTTAAAACAAATCGTTTAGGAATACAGGTGGACCCATTTCAACAATGAGATGTATAAGTCTTTATGTCAAAAAACGAACTTTACAACTTTGTTGGGGGGGGAGGATGATATGGGGAGAGAGGGGGAGTATGGGAAGGGATGGGAAGGGAAAACAATGAAGAGGCAACAATGCGTGATAAGAAATGTACACGTTATCTTGCCCGTGTAATTGTAACTCCTCTATAAGGTATTCTCACAATAAAAAAAGGAAAAAATGTCAAATATTAGCTTTACAATAAACATCTAATATTTCATCTTTGAAGAGAGATGTCTATACAGTTGATGTTGCTTGGCTTTCTTACTATCTTAGTTCGAATCCAACCCTGGCAGGATAGTCTGTCAAAATCTTATCTGTATTTACACAGCAAAAAAGCCACAAGTGGAGTTTTGGTTCAAGCAGTAGAGTACAAGCTTTGGGGGCAGGTTAGCAGGAAAGAAAACCGTTCAGGGACAGTACCCAGCCTATGAGTTCAAGCAGCATAGCCAACACAAAGTAAAAAAAAAAACAAGCAAACAAAAAAACCCCAAAATTTCCTAAAAGGAGTACTGGTCTGAGAAGAGCCTCCTTTTGCTGATCATACTCACTGGATGCTTTTTTGGAATCCTTATTGCTCTGGAGAATTCCGGACCAAACTAAAGGAATTGATAACTGAGTCCTGAAACAAGAGAATCATCTCAGGGGTAAAAATACCAGCGATAAGAGACTTTAAAACCTCCATGTCTTTGTTTCTTAGCAGTAGAACGGTTTTGGGAGGGTCCAGTGGTGGGCCTGAACTCTGGGCTGAGCGCTGTCCCTCAGCTCTTCAATTCAAGGTTAGCGCTCTACCACTTGAGCCACAGCACCACTTCTGGCTTAATTTTTGCTTATATAGTGCTGACGAATCAAACCTGGGCCTCATGCATGCAATGCCAGCGCTTTACCACTGAGGCAACTTCCCAGTCCCCTCAGTAGAACATGTTTAAAACAATGTTATTTCTTTTTGTTCTATGCTGGCCTTAAAATGGCACATTATTTCTTTTTGTAATATTCTCAATTAGAAGTTTACAGAAAAGTTATATATGAGTAAAAACACACACGAAAAATTCGGAGACAGAGTTTCCTTCAAGCCTTGGGATTTTCTTGTACAGTAAAAAGGAAAGCACAAGTTAACTTGAACTTTGGCAATCCTCTATGTTCCATTCCTCTCCTGGGATCAGTTTCCACATCCAGTAGCAGTTACTTCCAGGAACAATCTATGGTGCTGCCGGAGGTATAATGAATGTTTTCTTGCTTCACCAAAATAACACAAGGACACCTTTATCTGAGGTTACACGTGTTTCAGAGACAACTTAGTAAAGAGAAAATATGAAATTTATATTGCTTTTCAATACATTTTCCATGAGTATATTGAGTTCAAACTTTGTAAGTTCTCTATAAATTAAGGTGAATTTTAAATGGGAAGAAGGTTCTCAGATCTTTTTATTTGTGAGTGTATGTGCTGCGCATTATTTCCCAACTGTTCATGAGTTAACAGTAAGGAAACAATAGCAATAATAGGAGAAAGAGAAGTTTTGTGTTTAAGTATAAGGGTTCAATACACTATAGAAGATTCTAAAAATAAGACCATGTTGAAACAATAAAGCCAAGTCCAGTATGTAGATTTCAGAGTGATATAGAGAAAGCATTACTTGTATGTGGAACAGGAAGTATGAGGCCACTCACTTTCTAAATCATGCTTGCTAATCATGCAACTTTGTAGACAGTAGAATGGAAGCATAATTCTGTTTCCAATGCAAATCAGATATGAGCATGGACTTAATTGGAAAAAAAAAGTCCATCCTGAGAGAGCAGGGATTATACTAGCCATGAACTGGTGGATAAGATCACATTTATTTTCTTTCCTTTACTTATGTATTTTTTGTTGGTGGTGGTCTTGGCAATTGAACACTGGGCCTGGGAGCTGTCCCTCTGCTATTCAACTCAAGGATAATGCTCTATACTTGAGCAACAGTGCCACTATCAGTTTTCTTGTAGTTAATTGGAAAAAGAGTCTCCGGAACATTCCTGCCCGGCCTGGCTTTGAACCCTATCCGAAGATCTCACCACCATCCAGCTTAGGATCACACTTCTAACAGTGTACACACAGCATATATAATGTGCATGTTCATGTATCTTTATATGAATTCTTAAGTTAAAAATCTAGGCTACAGCTTAGCCTTTACACTCACGAAAATGTTTGTAATTTAAAAGTTGATACTACTGGAGAAATAAAACCTAAGAATGTAAAGGTGTCTGGGAAGTTCAGTTTGCATCCAGCCTGGGCAGAACAGTCTTTGAGAAACTATAATTAACCAACCAAAAGCTGGATTGGAAGCATGGCTCAAGTATTGGAATACCAGTCATGAACAAGATTGCTGAATAAGATCTTGACGCTTTTGCATACATACATACAATCATACACATATATACACACACGTATGTGTGTATATGTGCACACACAAATACACATATGAAGTAACTCTCAGAATATGTGGAAAAGTTAGAAAACAATAGAAAATATGTCCAGAGTAAGACTAGAATCAAGTGATAATTTTTAATGTTAGAAAGTCCTCAAGTGAACCTTCTTCAAAAAGTTTAAGAATATTACATAGATAGGGACCAGAGATAGTAAGAGAATCAAGTAATCATTATTAATGGGATCAGGTCCATGGAGGAATGAATCAGAGACTCCTGCAGGTGCATCTGAAAATGTTCATATCCTGTGTCAAATGTTAGAACATCTTTGAAAAGAGTACATGAACACTCTGAGCAGTATGGTGGATAATATTACTGGAGAAATTCAGAATTGCTAGTCTGTATCTAGATTAAATAAACCAAGAAACTATGGAGGGGCAATGTGATACAAGGCTAGAATTCTAGCATTCAGACTAAGACAGGAGATTAGATAGTGGAATTACACAGTGATACCTTCCCTGGAGCAGGTAGTATAATTTTGTCTTAATAAAACAAACCGAACAAGAAAGGAATACAAAGTTGTAAGTTTGGGCTAATTTTGTCATTATGTTTTGAGAAGTCATGTTTCCTATTGAAATGCAACTCATATATAATCCTCAGTTGTGTTTGAAATGTTCTCTTCATTAAAGAACATTCTTAGATGCAAAATGGCTCATGATTCCCATCCAAAATTTGAAAATGTAAGGAATCATCATTCTGATAGATTCCAAGGAAAGGACAAAGGATTACAAAAGCTTAAGCTTGGAAAAATAGCAAAGTTAATCTAATGTAGCACTATGTAGATCTTGCTAAATTAGAGTTTATATTTAAAATAAATGTTTTGGTTTTGTTTGTAATTTCATATTCTATAGGATACTACAAAATTCTTTTTAAGTAGAGGGTTTAATTGACAAATTTACAAATGTGTCTTGCATGCCATTTGCCTAGAATATTCTTTCATGAGATTTATAATTAGAACTCAGTAGATAATACCAACACTTCATGTATAAAATGATAATGTGAATAATGTAGACAGAGTTGGCAAAAAGTGGATGATATTAATTTATAAATTTAGAAAAAGGGCGATTTTTTGAGGCTTTGGTATTACATGGAATGAAGAGAATAATTGTGTGACATCTTCTTTCTTCTACCTCTATGTAAGACAGGAAGCAATTCCCTTAATTACGTGCCTCTGTATACAGTGAGAAAAATGCTCGGTTTGTGATTTGTTTTGTTGGTTTGTCCTAGGGCTTGAACTCAGGGACTGGACACTGTCTGAGCCTGTTTATGCTCAAGGCCCATGCCCTACCACTTCAACCTCAGCTCACTTGTGTCTGGCTTTTCCTAAAAAGTTTATTGGAGATAAGAATCTAGAGAACCTTCCTGCCTGGGTGGGCCTTTGCCAATGTCTAGTGCGTTGGGGTCCCTGGGTAAGGGTAACGAAATCACCAGGACACTGGGGATGCAGAGTGCAAACAGCAATTGCCACTGCATGCTGTGCTTTATTGTTAGTAGTATTTAACAACAAGGAAGCATGATCTTTGCCAATATTTGGTCAGAAGACATTGACACAAAAATTTCAACAGATAGATTTTTACTTGACCTATGCGGCAATGTCTTGGTATATTATTATCTCAACTATTTTATTACAAGCTCAAACCAATCAGGAAAATGCTTGACTAGCTGTTAATCTATGTTTAAGCAAGAAGAAGCGCTACTTCCTCAGCTCCCAGGAGTCTGTGACATGTGTTTTGAGATAGGGAGAGAACATTTTCCCTCTCTAGCCCGGCATGCCAAGAGCTTTCCTAATACTCAAACACGGTCTTCAGATAATCCTGAGGCCGGAGCCTGCATCATTCTGCCCCTTCAACATAGACCCTGCGTCCTCACAATTTCCTTCTTTTTTCTTTTGTTTTAAAGTAAAGCTTTCCACAGAGTTATCATAGATGTTTGCATTGGTTTCATAAAAATCAAACATAACAGTCCAATGCAATCAAAATACTAACAATCATAATTTCCCTACCACTAGCAATATGTGAAATGCTTTGTAGTAGTTTTTTGTATCCAACCCTTCTAATTGTTTAATAAGTGCATCAGCAATATTAGAATCATTATCATTTGTAAATTGTTTACCAAAATTCTCATGTACATTAAATTGTAATTGTGTAATCAATTGAGCAGCAGTAGAATTTCCAGATAAATACTGCTGTATTACATTCTAATCATGTATAGATTTATTATATTTTACATTAGTAATGAAAAAGGTAGTAAAATTCCAATTACATTTTAACAGTAACTGTTTTTCCACAACCAATAACTTGTGTCCTAACCATCCCACTATCTGTTTAAGAATATTAATCTGTGTTTGTGATAGAGCATCAATTTCTACCTGTGAGACCCACAATTCATGTGAATCCCGGAGACATTCTTCCACAAAGTGCTAATTTGTAAGGAAGTGTATAGGGCAATTCCAGACACCGCAGCAACAGTGGTAATAGCAATTAAGCTTAAGATGACAGCTACCATGGCTCCAATCATGCACTTTGTACATTTTAGTATTTTGGTAAAAAATTCAATAACAACACTATCCAAAGGATTTTGGGACCATTGTCTTCCTAATTTGACAGGTAGCCAAATATGAGTTCTTTGTTGTAATATCATAGTACTATACTGTCATTAAAATTAAGAGGAATTAATGCAAGAACACAGGCGACAATGAAAACAAGAAATATTAGGAGAAAATGTAAAATTTCCCACTAAAAGTGCATAAGGCAGAGCTACACAAGCAGTTGAATCATAAGATTTGTACAAAGTAAAATTATAAGTGGATGCAGAGTTCACCGTCCCTGAAAACGATCCATTTGATAGCCTCATGGTTTCAGCGCCGCTGCGACCTTCCAAAGATGAGTCTGAACAGCAGTGGGTGCAGCCATGAAAGCCCATAGAGCATCTGCAATGCCTCCATCTCCCCAGGCCATCAATCGAACTTCAGTAAGCGATCCATTAATGGCTTCCGGCATCCTAGTAACATTTGATAAATCACATCTGGTAATATTCCATTCTGAACATGTGTTAATAAACTGTCCAAAGGTCCTCAATTAATAAAATTATTGAACATTTTTCCAAATGTTCCTCTATACTCTTGCCACACAAAAGGCTGATATTTTAAATCAATATAAGTAAAATCAGGGCACATAGGTAAGGATAACTTGCCATCAGTGACACTTTCCCAGCTACTATTAATGGCCAAGAAGTTAATCGCTGAAACTGTGTTTTAAAATTGGAAGTGCGTTTCCCAGGTAAAACCCAACGTTGCCAATTCATTACTAAACATGGAGGAGGCCCCAGACAAACAGGCAAGGAATGAGTATAGTAAGTAAAATTTAAAAAGCTACCATCATCCTTATTGCAAAGTGTGAAATTATTCCAAGGAGGAGATAAAACCGCAGGAAGAATATAGAAGGTTATATCCCCAAACAACAGGTTCCAATGAAGGAGGGTTAGGAACAAAGGCCCAATAACTTACATTAGCATTAGCATGGACAAAGTTTACAGTAAGCAGGGCACACATGGCCAGGAACAAGTTCTCAGCAGTGACAGGTTTATCATTGAATTGTAACATCTTTTGTCTTTCTCCAGTCAACTTTTTAACCTGCCCCCAGATGGGCAGTGGGGGTTTCTTTTTTTTATTTTTATTTTATTTGTGAACATAATGTGCAGAGGGGTTACAACTACATGGACAGGATAATGTGTATATTTCTTACCAAGCATTGCAGCCTCCTCCTTTGTTTACCCTTCACATCCCTTCCCAGCCTCCCCCTCACCCAGTCCCAATCCTTCTCCCCGCTCCCCCCGCCCCCCCTCGACCAGCAAGGAAGACACGACCCGGGATTCTTGTCAAAGCAGTTTATTCAGGAACCTTGTTTGTTAGCTTTATTTGCTTCTTCCCCCCCCCCCCACACGCACTCCGGTTATAAGCCTCCTGGATGGCCAACCCTGAAGTGCCACGTGGCAAATACCAATAGGGTCACAAACACGGAAGCAAGCCAGTAGCCAAGCCATAGCCATATAAGGAGTTGTTTTTCACAGAGAGCACTCGCTGTCGGGAAGGGGGAAGGCAGAAGCCAGCGCCATGTTTGGTCATGGCCGTGCCATGTGGCCCCTCCATCTTTGGTCAGCTCAAGCAGCTCTCCACAGCTCCCCCTTTTTTGTTTTATTGAGATACAGGTAAGAGTAGAGGTTGGGCCTCTGTCTGAAACATTAATGAGAGGACCTTGCACTGGTCTTCGCCTGAGGTGCGTGCTTTCCCCAGTGATGACCAGGCCCGTCCGATGCCTTTTTTGCAGAGGTGGGATCTTGGGCATCAACCCACTTGTAACCCAACATGCTCTTCTTGGGCTCACGCCAGTAAGTGATTCCCATGTGCAGTGCGTTTGCCCATGTGCAGTGCATTTGCCTTACACCCTGTTCTATTCTCTTAATGTGGCAAGCCACACGTGAGGGGACTGTCTGGCCTCAATGGCAGTGAAGGCCTGGACCACCATAGCCATACTCCTGCGCTGTGAGCTCCTAATCCGGTATATGCACCACAGGCACAGCAAGATCTCCAATGCCAGGATACCAATAAGGGAGCCTATTCCCGCCCACTCCTTCAAATGATCCACAGCTGTCAAAATCCAGGAGGAAACATCTTGTAACAGGGCATCATCCATCCGGGTGGAGTTTACCGCGACAATGGCCAATCGTAGCTGTAACATCAATTGGTCGAATTCCCCTGTCCAGTTGCCTAAAAGATAACTTGACAGTTGTTTAGACAAATTTGCTGCTTGGGTATAGTTATAATACTGAATAGTAGTAATACAAAGCCCTTCATATTTTTGAACACATCCCAGCTGTGCCAACTGCCACATGATATCAACCTGTTCCTGTACAAGGTCAAACCTTTTATTTAACAGCATCAGTCCTCCTTTTAATTGTGCAATGTCCACTTGTTGTAAATCCAAAGCTCTGGCTGTAGTAGCCGACAAGTTATTTAGAGTCTGAGCCGTCTGCACAGTATGTGACATGGCGACAGCGGCAGCTGTTGCACCCACAGCAGCCACAGCTATAGCAGTTACAATGGCCGCAGTGAAGCCAAAATCTCTCTCTCTTTTTTTTTTCTTATCGAGACCACTTCCCAACCAAAGAAGGGTGTTTTTATTATTATTATTATTATTATTATTATTATTATTATTATTATTATTATTATTGCCAATTTTTTTTTATGTCTAAACAAGGTTACAGATTGAGAAGCATCTACTGGCACAGGCACCCAACGCGGAATGCGTGCAACTATAGCTAACGAATATTGAGAACTCCAGCAGGTAGCATAATAGCAGGTTTCATTAGTACAAGCACACACATCATCTGAACATATAGAGATGTTGTTAATTATCAAAAACACAAAAGGGGAAACCTGGCAACTCTGCATTCTTTGGTGTATTGCTCATAGACTAATTGTTTTATAAGAGGCATAGCCATGTCAGGATCCCCAAAAATTCTGTCTGCTGCTTCCACCATTCTGGCCACAAAATCTAAAAAAGGCTCGGTAGCCCCCTGCAGGATCTTGGTGAGATTACCACTAACTTTCCCCTTATTTGGTAGTGATTTTCACGCCCTAATGCAAACATCATTTATCTGTTGATACACTTCAGGGGGATATCTTGTCTGAGCATTAGCAAAGCGGCCTTGTCCTAAGAGCATATCTCTGTCCCAAGCCTGACATCCGTTTGCTTGATTAATGGCTGCCTGTTCATTACAAAATTTTAGCATAAATGCCCTCCAATCCAAGTATTGGCCTGGACTCAGACATGCTCGTGCTAGACTCGCCCAATCAGAGGGAGTCATGCAATATCTTTTTATAGCTTCCACTTAAGCCACGGTAAAAGAGGCTGAAATCCCATACGTCCCAACAGACTCAGCCAAGGACTTAATTACTTTAAATTCTAGAGGCTCATGAAATCTCAGTTGATTATTGTCTTGAAAAACTGGAAAGGCGAGTTTTGCTCGAGCAGTCCTCCAAGTATCCGGGCAAAATGTATGCCCATTGGCTCCATGTAGATATGGAGGAGGACCTAAAAGGGCTTGACTGGAAGGTCTTTCTACGTCATCTAAAGGGGCTTGACCAGAAGTTCTTTTTATGTCCTCATTAAGCACAGATTGGCTTAGCTTATGTTCTCCCTTTTTTATACTGCTCCTTTTCATCTGTTGAATAAGTGCTCTCACTTCTTCCTCCTCTAACTCACTGGAACTTTCTCTTTCCTTTTTTAGCTCAGACAGTTCTGGGTATAGTTGCCTCCTTTTGCCCTGTTTACTGTCTCCCACTTCACTGATCGCGTTCTCTGACCTCTCCTCCTGTAACTGCACCAGTGCTGACTGTCCATTTTCTACAATCTCACAGCAGCTCTGATCCTCCAGACAGCCCTTAATCAATGCCCAAATGGGGCGGACTCCTGCCCTTAATGTGCCCTGTTTATAGGCAAAGTCCAAATCCCTCCCTAACTTTTCCCACGAAGCTGCTGTAAGGCTCCCGGACACTATGAACCAAGGAGCTACAATATTGCAAGCCTCAAGGAACTTCTGTAAAGTATCCTTTTTTAACTTTAGCCCTTTTAAGTGTAGCAGCTCTTCCAAGGCCAGAAAAATTGGATGTGAAGTCGCGGCGCCCATCTTAGTTATTAAAAAAAATATTTTTTGTTACTTTTACTTTAGGCCTGTATTTCTTCCCGGGTTTCCACTCTCTCTTTATCTACAGAGAAGAGCCCCGTATTATGCCCGCTTTAATCGTGGATTCCCACTTACCTGGGAACTTACCCTGCTCTTGTAGCGGATTTCCTTTTCCTGGGAACTTACGGGTGCACCACCCTGACTGCCAGGAGTTTTGAATCCCTTGTGGAGTTAGTTCCCCGTATGGGCCACCAGCTGTCGCATCTACCTTGACCAGCAAGGAAGACACGACCCGGGATTCTTGTCAAAGCAGTTTATTCAGGAACCTTGTTTGTTAGCTTTTATTGCTTCTTCCTCGCCCCGCACCCACACTCCAGTTATAAGCCTCCTGGATGGCCAACCCCGAAGTGACACGTGGCAAATTCCAATAGGGTCACAAACATGGAAGCAAGCCAGTAGCCAAGCCATAGCCATATAAGGAGTTGTTTTTCACAGAGAGCACTCGCTGTCGGGAAGGCGGAAGGCGGAAGCCAGCGCCATCTTTTGTCATGGCCGTGCCATGTGGCCCTGCCATCTTTGGTCGGCTCCCGCAGCTCTCCACAGTAAAGCTCGATTTGGACATGACAACTTGTACTTCTCATTGTTGCAACAGGTCCACCAGTATCCTTAAACGACTTATTTTTCCCCATCTCCTCCAAAAGTTATACTGACATCAAATATAGTGAAAGCAGTGGTTATACTGTGGGGGAGGGACATACAAAGCAACAAAGAAATAATATTATAAATGCGTTAGAAACACATGCATGAAAGAAAAAAAAACATTAAAATACATATCTAAGGGTTCTTTTTCCTCAACTGGTGGCCGATTCCTTGAAGGATACAGGGCTGTCCTCACTGGGCCGCATCTGTATCCATCAGGCAGGAAGCTAGTATTGTTTGCCATCCTGTGTAGACACAAAACCCTATCCTCACCCCTTATGTAATAATGTTCCTAGTTGCCTTTCTGCATCCAATGCAATCTTAATCCATACAGAAGCATTTAAATAATGTTTTTCTGATATTTGTTCAAAATAGCACTCAGCTCTAGTTAAAATATCTACTTGTGGTAAATTTAAAAAATTAAGAACATAGAGAGCTTGATGTAAAATTATTTTAGGATTTTGCATGGAAAACCACAAAATATCCATACCCTCATCCAACCTTTTCCTCCTTTTTAGTTTTTTAATTTGTTGTTTTAGTATGCCATGAACTCGTTCAATAATGGCTTGTCCTTGGGGGTTGTATTCTATTCCTGTAATATGTACTACATCATAAAGTTCACAAAATCTTTTAAATCTGATACTTTTATAGGCTGGTCCATTATCAGTCTTTATTTTGGCAGGCACTCCCATAATGGCAAAAGCTTCCAATAAGTGTTCTATTACATGGTTAACAATTTCTCCCATAAGGGCAGAAGCCCAAACAAATTTGGAATACGTATCTATTGTAACATGTACAAAGGAAAAACGGCCAAAGGCTTATTCATGGATTATATCCATTTGTCAGAGCTCGTTAGGTTGTAATCCTCGAGGATTTACTCCAGCAGGTACAACTCTCAAATGCATGGGTCTGCAGATAGGACACCTTTTTATAATTTGTTTAGCTTGAGAATAAGGTATTTTATAATGTATATGTAAATGGCTAGCATTTGTATGTAAATGAGCATGATCCTGTTTAGCAGAAGCAAAACTAACTAATTTATCAACCTGATTATTGCCATATACAAGGTAGCAGGTAAAAAAGAGTGAGCTCAAATGTGAGTTACACTTTGGCATTACGTTGTTGCAGTAAAGCTTGTAGTTGTTTAAATAGTTGGTTTAGCTGGGGTTTAGATGAATGTGTAATTCCAGTTATATTAGTCACAACTCCTACAGCATAGGCAGAATCAGTAACAATATTAATATCTCCCACAAAATCTTATAACATCTCAATAATAGCAAAAAGTTCATTTTGTTGAACTGATGCTTAAGTAGTTGTTTGTACCCAATATATATTTGTTGTCCAATAGCACTTTTTGTTTTGGAGCCATCTGTAAAAACGGTAAGAGCAGTGGAAATAGGTACCTTGGTAATTATATTATTAATGACAAGTTGTTGTTTATGCAAGCAATCCCACAATCTACCTATGAGAAAATGATAGGAATATTGCCCAGTAAAATTTACTAATGCTATTTGTAGCGTTTCAGACAGGTTTAACAAATATTTTAGTTGGACTTTTGGCAAAGGAAAGATAATTTCAAATAAATCATACCACGATAGGGTAAATACCCGTTGCCTGGCCTGTTGAATAATAATTGCCAACTGTTGTTGATAAGGAATAATATTTTTTGTAAATCTATGCTGCGTATAAATCCATTCTAATGGTATCTCATTTTGTCGTATAATTCTTGTTGGGTATTTCCATGTATCTAAAATACATAAATTTATGAGTTGATTTAGCGTTACTCGATGTAAAAACATTTTTTTAATTCTCTGTTCTACAAATTGTACTTCTCTTTCAGCTTCCTTAGTTAAAGTTCTTTTGCTATGTAAATCAGGCTCCAATTGTAACAATGAAAGCAAATTATGTAATTGGTAAGTAGGAATTCCTAAGGCCGGTCGCATGCAAATAATATCTCCTATTAACTTTTGAAAATCATTTAACGTATGTAATTGATCACGTCGTAAAGATATTTTTTGAGGTGTCACTGTTTGTCTACAAACAACATATCCTGATGGAGACACAGAATTCCATTGTGTATATATACCACATTTTCTTGATCCATTCATCTACTGAGGGGCATCTGGGTTGGTTCCAGATCTTAGGTATGGTAAATAATGCTGCAATAAACATAGTTGTGCTGGTAGCTTTAATGTGGTCTTATTTGTAAACATTTGGGTAAATGTCCAAAAGTGGGATTGCTGAGTCATAGGGGAGCTCGATGTGGAGTCTTTTGAAGAAACTCCATACTACTTTCCAAAGTGGTTGAACAAGTTTATACTCCCACCAACAATGAAGTAAGGCTACCTTCTGTCCACATCCCCTCCAGCATCTGTTGTTATTAGAGTTCTTGATTTTAGCCATTCTAACTGGGGTGAGGTGGTATCTCAAAGTTGTTTGGATTTGCATTTCTTTTATGGCTAGGCAGGTTGAGCATTTCTTCATGTGCCTATTGGCCATCCTTCTTTCTTCTTCAGACAAGTTTCTCTTTAAGTAATTAGCCCACTTATTTATTGGGCAGTTGTTTCTTTGAGCATTTGTTGTTGAGGGGTTTAATTTTTCGAGTTCCAAGTATATTTTAGATATTAGACCCTTATCCATTGTATGGCTAGTGAAGATCTTCTCCCAATCCGTGGGCTTTCTATTGATCTTGCTAACTATGTCCTTTGCCATGCAGAAGCTCTGCAACTTCATGCAATCCCATTTGTCCAACCATTCTTTGATTTTTTGTGTTTCCAGGTCTCTATTAAGAAAATTTCGGCCTGCACCAAGGAGACCTAGGGTTTCTCCTATTCCATCCTGTAATGTTTTCAGAATGTCTGCTTTGACTCCGAGGTCTTTTATCAATTTGGAGTTGATTCAATGTATGGTGATATACAAGGATCTAGCTTTAGTTTTCTACATGTAGTTAATCAATTTTTCCAGCACCATTTACTGAAGAGGCTGTCTTTCTTCCATTTTATTTTTTGAGCTCTCTTATCAAAGATTAGATGGTTGTATGTCTGTAGGTTCATTTATGGGTTTTCAATTCTATTCCATTGGTCCTGAGGTCTATTCTTGTGCCAGTACTAAGCTGTTTTGATTACTATGGCTTTATAGTAGAGTTTGAAATTTGGTATTGATATTCCTCCAGCAGTGTTCTTTCCGTTGAGGAGCATTTTTGCTATTCTGGGTCATTTATTGTACCATATGAATTTTTGGATTTCCTCTTCTATTTCCTTGAAGAATGACGTTGGAATTTTGATAGGTATCGCATTGAATTTGTAGATAGCCTTGGGAAATATTGTCATTATCAGGATGTTAATCTTTCCAATCCAGGAGCATGGAGGATGACATTGCCCCATTTGTTAGGATATGGAAAGACTTGGAAAAATATTATATTCAGTGAAGTAAGCCAAGCCCAAAGAAACATACGTCCCATGATTTCGCTTATTTGCAATATCTAGTATATGTATGAGTCAAGCAGAAAAGGTCAGATAAGGTGATGTTAGAAAATGAATCCTAAGCTATGTATTTAAATGTTTTTTTTTTCTTTCCTGCATTTGTTTCTAACGCATTTATAAGATTATTTCTTTGTTGCTTTGTATGTCCCTTACCCACTGTATAACCCCTGCTTTCACACTATTTGATGTCGGTATAATTTGTGGAGGGGAAGGGGAAAAACCAGTCATTTAAATAAGGATACAGGTGGACTTGTTGCAACAATGAGAAGTACAAGTTGTCATGTCGAAAACGAACTTTACAGCTTGAGGGGGGTGGATTTGGTGGGGGAGAAGGAAAATGGAAAGGGATGGGAAGGGTAAACTAAGAGGCTACAATGCTTGATAAGAAATGTACTCACTCTCTTGCCCATGTAATTGCAACCCCTCTGTACCGCATTTTCAAAATAAAAAAAACAAAAAAACAAAAATAAATCCTAAATATTTTACCTCCATATCTTTTTGTATTTTTTCAGGTGCTATTATTAATCCAAAATCTATAAATCTATAAATATGGAGGGTAAACACTGTAACACCATGTCTAATTCTGTCACATTTGATCCTGCAAATAAAATATCATCCATATAATGAAAAATATAAATGTGAGGCCATTTTTGTCACAGGTTTTAAGGCCTTATCAACATATCTGATACATAGTTGGAGAATTCATCATTCCTTGAGGCAACACCTTCCATTGGAAGTGCTGATGAGGGGTTTGATGATTTATTTGTGGTAAAGAAAAGGAAAATCTTTTATTATCTTTTAAATGTACAGGAATGGTAGAAAAGCAATCTTGTAAATCTATTACTACTATTGGCCAACTTTTAGGAAGCATGGCAGGCGACGGTATACCAGGTTGAAAAGCCCCCATAGGGTACATGGATGCTTTACCTCCTTGTAAATCAGTCCCCAATCTTCATTTCCCTGACTTCTTTTTAATATCAAATATTGTAAAATTTCATGGTGACATAGACGGCTCAATATGTCCTTTGGTTAACTGTTCTTCCACTAATTGATGAGTTGCTTCTAATTTTTCTTTAGATAAAGGACATTGTTGAATCCAAAGAAGTTCCTCAGATTTCCATAATATCTCTATGGGCTCCATCTAAAAATGTTAAAATTCAATATGAGCTCCCCATTGTTCCAGTACATCTCTACCAATTATATTAACTTGAACTTCCATAATATAAGGTTTAAGGACAGCTGTCTGCCCGTCTTCTGATGTTATAATAACATACGACACTGAGAGCTAGAAAAGAGCATCGAGAGAGCGCCTCTGGGCCTGGGCTAGGCTTTATTGATATCTGGCAACTAGGTAGAGAAGTCAGGTGACAAAGGCAAGAATATAAATTCCTGTTCAGTTAATAAGTAGACAGGTATAGACATTGGATGGGCAGGCTTCTTACTTCCACTGACCTCCTGGCTCAGGATAATTTTGAAAGGGCAGGCACAAAGTAGCTGATGTGTCATCTCCTCTTACTCCTCTCCATGTTCCCTTGTTCCCCAGACTGGCTGTGTCTAGGTGCTCATTGCTGGGATGGCTTGTCCCAGTTGGTATTCAAGGAGGTTTGAACTCAAGGGCTGGGCATGGTCTGTGAGCACTTATTCTCAAGGCTAGTACTCTACAACTTTGAGTTAAAATAGCACTTCCAGTGTTTGGCTGCTTAGAGGTAAGAGTCTTGAGCCATGCTTGCAGCCTGGCTCTTTGCAGGTTAGTTGGGAGATGGAGTCTTAGGGATTTTTCAGCCCGGGCTGTCTTTGAACTGCAGTCTTTGCCACAAAACCCCTTTATTATTTCCAATTAAAGCAACAAGGAGATCAAGTAGAATAAGTAGAGCTTACCCGGTTCTTATCAAGAATTGACCAACAAATATTCTGAAATGACAGAACTCATTAGCTGTGATGAGAATTTCAGCACAGATATGCCTAGTATTTTAGAACCATGTAGTCAGTAAAATACACAACACAAAACAAAAAGGCTTATCAAGAATTGCCAACAAATATTCTGAAAAGACAAAACTCATTATATGTGATGAGAATTTTACCACAGATATGACCAGTATTTTAAAACCATGTAGTCAGTAGAATACACAACACAAAACAAAAAAGGCAAAACTCAAAACCTAAAATTTTGACAACAATGTTTAGACATCTTTGCTAGCAAAGCACATCACATGGTTGGGCCTCAGTTACCAGGGCCTGTGAAAAAAGCAAATTGTTAGCAAGGCACCTTACAATAGCAGAATGGAATAGTAAGTTTGGTGGAAGGTTTAGGGCCAGATGGGGCCAAATCCTTAAGCCACCATGTGGCCAAGATGGTGAATTTCTGAAAAAAAAAAAAACAAAATGCAAAGACACCCTGAACAAATAGACCAAGACTACAATTGGCTAGCCTTTGAGAGAGAACCTAGAAGAGGTCCCTGGGACCCAGCCTGCATCTCACTCTTCAGGGCACAAGCCAAAATGTAGAAAAAAGAAAGGGAGAGATAGGGAAAGTTGACATGAATGGCCGAGAGAGAACAAAGAGAGCCTGAAAATAAACAGAATTCTGACCATTTACCATTGCAGTAGCAAAAACTGTCTACATCTGAGAATGGCATAAAAATGAGGCGCTCTAGCTTTCCAGGGAGCACAGGAGACATTTCAATGGGGTTTCACGGCTCAGGCATGATTTGCAGCACCCCATTAATGAGTAGGAGAGTCAGTCAGGTGAGTGAAGGAGAGCTGACGAGGCAGAAGTGGCGTCCCAACTTCCCCCAGAGCCCTCTAGAGAGAGCAACAGAGAATCATAGAGTAGCGTCACTCACCACAGTAGAGAAGTGGTGTGGACGTGGATGTGAAGGTCAGCAATTGTATCAATGCGCTGTGTCTTCAGCAGACAGATGGGTTCGCAAAAGGCCATCAGAACTGCGGGTATTCCTCAGAGCAAACAGGGAAAAACAAACAGAAAAAGTAAAAAGAGGGGAAAAAAAACCAGAGAAATCCCAACTATCCTGACTTTAAGCCCTTTATCCAAGTCATGCCACCATTTATGTTAGGTTTTTAAAAAAAGGTAGCTGAGTAAGAATAGCACCACGCACGTGGTATTTAGGTAAGGGGTAGATTTATTCAGTAGACCCGCTGGGACCAGGCAAGGTTGGCACTCCACATGGCTCGGAAAGGCCTAGGAAAGAGAGACCTGGGAAAGAGAGAGGAAAGAAAGAGAAGAGAGAGAGCTTGGAAAGAGCAGTGAGAGAGTAGAGAGAGCTAGAAAAGAACACTGGGAGAGCAGAGACAGAACAGAGAGGTAGAAAAGAACAGTGAGAACAGAGAGAGAGAGCAGAGAGCTAGGAAAGAACAGTGAGAGAGCTAGAAAAGAGCAGCGGGAGAGTGCCTCTGGGCCTGGGTTAGGCCTTATCTAGGGTATGGTCAGAGGAGGTGTGGCCACATCAAATTCAGATGTGACCTCAGTGGATGCAGATGTGACCTCTTCCAGGTGTCCCAGTTGCCTAGGTAGTGCAGGTACTGTGTGGAGACTTTGCTGCAAGGAGGGTGGAGTTTTCTCGCCATCCTGGAGCTGACCTTACAAGGACCATACACCATCACTGCCTTCTTAAGTTTACCAATATCATCAACAGCAGCACCTTCATATCTGGCTGGTTGAGATATACCATTCATAGGGGGTGGTTGAATTACAGGATAAGAAAAAAATAGGCATTTCATCATCAAACTCATGGTCTGAGCCCTCTGTTTTGTGAGGGAGTAATGCTTTAAAAATTGCATCGGCAAGTGAAGGAGCCGAAGGCTGCTTTACTTTCACATTTTCAGGTTGTCCTTTCACTCTGCTAATTTCCAACTCCATATGTTGTAATTTTGATAAAATCAATTCCATTTGCTCAGACATTTTATTTACACTTTCAGTTTGTTCCTTTTCAGCCTTTTTTACTTGTTTTTTCTCTGTTAATTGCAATGCATCCTATCTATTGTGTCCTCAACCTCAGATTCCAATTGTAAACCTACAATAGAAGGCGTGGCCTCTTTCTTTAAGTCTGCTATTAATCTTTCCTCATTCAAAGCTTTAAAAAGGGTATGTAAAATAGCCCAAATGGACCAAAATCTAAAAGGAATCATTTCCCCTTCTCGAACAGCTCTTTCTACATTATTCTTTACTCATTTCCAATTATCAACATCTAATGTTCCTTCATCGGGGAACCAAGGATTCCATTCCCTAACTACATTAATACACATTTCTATGTCAGAAGAAGAAATATTTAGACCAAAAGCAGCAAGTAAATGTTTAAGCATATGTAAGTACGGAGTAGATTTAACTTGTCCTATCACCCTGTAATTAAAAGTACTTACCTGAATATCCATTCCTGAATTCAACAATGAAGGGTCCCTGTTTGGGTGCCAGTTGTATCATCTAGTGCCTTGGGGTCCCTGGGTAAGGGTAAAGAAATCGCCAGGACACTGGGGATGCAGAGTGCATACAGCAATTGCCACTGCATGGTATGCTTTATTGTTAGTGGGTATTTAAAGACAAGCAAGCATGATTTTTGACAATATGTGGTCAGAAGACATTAACACAAAAATTTCAACAGATACATGCCTTGGTATATTATTATTTTTGGGGGGTCTGATCATGGGGCCTTAACTCTGGGCCTGGGCGCTGTCCCTCAGCTCTTCAGCTCAAGGCTAGAGCTCTACCAGTGGAGCGACATCACCATTTCCGGCTTTTTTCTTTTTGCTTATGTGGTGCTGAGGAATCGAATGTAGGGCCTCAAGCATGCAAGGCAAGCACTCTACCAGTGAGCCACCTTCCCAGCCCTGTCTTGGTATATTATTATCTAAACTATTTTAGAGCAAGCTCAAACCACTTCTCCAATCTCAGGAAAATGCTTGACCAGCTGTTCAACTATGCTTAAGCAATCAGAAGAGCTACTTCCTCAGCTCCCAGGAGTCTGTGGCATGTATTTTGAGATAGGGAGAGAGAACATTTTCCCTCTCTAGCCCGGCATACCAAGAGCTTTCCTAATACTCAAACACAGTCCTCAGATAATCCTGAGGCCGGAGCCTGCATCATTCTGCCCCTTCAACATAGACCCTGAGTCTTCACAGGCTTTTAACTGTAATCTTACAATCTTAGCATCCTGATTATCTATGATATTTAAAAAAGTATAAATATAAATAATATTTCCAAGAATACCAGTGGAGGAAAAATGATGCAACCCAGTTTGTAGTGTTGTTATTTTCAGAACACGGAGGGCATCACATTAGCAGAGATGCAGTGTATTTTCAGAATGGAGATAATCTATTCTTGATGTGAATTAAGGGAATTTTGAGATGCCCCCTACAAATTGGAAACTGGTGGGCTAGGATGACTTTATGACCTAAATCTTGTGATTGACGGTCATGAAATAATAGCTTAATCTGATAAACAACTGATTACTCTTGAAGAATTAATTATAACATGTTTCATAGTTTTATCCTTTATCAGAATGTGGCTCTTTTTCTGTTCACTTCTCAGTCTGTAACACCCCATTGGAAAATGCATCTATTGCAGAATTACGTAACATGCAAACAGGTATATTGTGAATCTCTCAGGTATGGAATATTCAGAATTTGAAAATGAGTAGTTATTAGTCATAGGAATTTTGAAGAACACATACATTCTGTCCTCTTAACAACTTATTTACTTTTAAAAGTTATGGGTTTCCATAGAATTAAACTGTTTTCTGTTTTAGTATAAGAAAGTACTAAATTTATTCTATTTCCAAAATATTGGCAAGTAAATTGTGAAAAAATTGTCTAGTTGGATATCATTCAAGTTGATGACCCTCTGATAAAGAAGAGGTAATTAATTCAAATTAGATGCCAAATAATACTGATTTTTAAAAAGTTACTACAAAAAGAATAATATTTACTATATCAAAACAGTGAAATTTTATTTCATCAGCTTATTTTTTAAATTTAATTTTAATGTGAAAGTGATGTGCACTGGGGTTACAGCCATTGGAAGGTACTGAATACATAACTTTTCAAACTTGTTATCCCCTCTCTCATTTTTCTCACAGTTTTTCCTTCATCACAATACCCCTCAGACGTTGTAATGTCCATTTCCAACTTATTGTTTTGTGAAAATTGCTATTTCATTGGTTTGCTCTTTTTCCTTTGCCTCACCATTTTTTTTGTTCCTGTTCCCTTCCCTAATTAAGGTAAATGTATACAAAATACACAGGGTACCAAAATCAAACACAGCAGAGGATAAACCATAGGGGAAAATCTCAAAGAAAATAAAAATCACATAGTACATCAAAAACAACAACCGCAAATAAATATTTCTCTTTCCATATCTTGGAGTTCATTTTGCTCAGTATCAGCTTATATGGTCATATATATGCATAACAAAGGCACTGGAAAATAGTAGTTTCATGGATACTATATCATGAAAACAACATGTTAACTCTTTTTGATGGTAAAAGCGGGATTATGATTGGTGAATTCATGATTCTGATAAAGGAATTTCAAAAGAGCTTTAAAATTTATGACAGGTAAATTTTAATTGTTCCAACTTTTTAACAACTTAGCCTATTAAGAGCATTTAAAATTGTTTGGGAAAATAGGCTTTCATGCAAAGAAATCCGTGGAGACTTAGCTGAGAGGGAGCAATGTGGGTGAATATGGCTCATTTCCACAGTAAACAAACAAGCCTCACAAACCTTGCTGTAAATCCTGTAGATTCCCTTGAGAATTGTCCTTACCCAGGAAATATACTCTCACTGTGTGAAACAAGGTTGCAATGGAATTTAAATTCAAAGTTCTTTTGAAAAAAGACATCAAAATTTGTGAATTGACATTTAATTACTAAACAGTAATTCTTTGAAAAAGAAGGGAAGATGTAATTCAAAATCACTTGATTTAAATAAAATTATGAGGAAAGAGTAGTGAAGAAAGATGAGAAAAACCATAGAGGACTGTTCTCTCTCCAGTGGTGTAATGGGTTCTTGACCTTGTTTCTTCCATTCTATCTTCACAAGCTTCGATTCCTCAGCATCACATAAGCAAAAAGAAAATAGCCGGGAGTGGAGCTGTGGCTCAAGTGGTAGATCATTAGCCTTGAGCTGAAGAGCTGAGGGACAGCGCCCAGGCCCAGAGTTCAGGCCCCACGACTGGACCCACCCTTAAAAAAAAGAATACTCACAGAAGAAAATATTTGCAGTAGATATAGATGATTTATAACATTTGACAATCTATTTAAATCTGTTCAAAATTCTCCCATACCCCAAGCTGCCCTCTTTGAACAGTTTGTTTGCTTTTCCCATGACTGCCCTTCATTAACTGCTTAAAATTTTGTGAGCTCTTATACATACTCTCTAGGGATTGCTGTTTGGTTGTGATTTTTGTGTGTTTTTGTTTGTAGTTGTGTTTTTAACTGAATTTCAAAAGGTTGTGCATTTGTGTAACAATTAAATATTTCCACCTAATTGTCCAGTGCTCCTGGATCAGAGTCACTCCTTCTATGATTCTCAACCAACCCTATCTCCAAGATTTATTGCAGATTTAGGACTTCCTTTATTACATGTGTACATTGAGTATTCTAGCTGTACTTGCCCCTTGTTCCATTTTTCATTCATTTTATGTCTTTACTATTATTCCTTTCTGGTTTCAACTTCCTGATAGTCGTTCTGTTAAACTGTCTGTTAATACTTTGAAAGGTTTATATACATTCCATGGAGTTTCAATCCCACATATACTTGAAATGATGTCAGCTTATATTTCCATAATTCATTCATCTGCAATAACAATTTGCAAGACGGGAGACGTGAAGCACCTAGACATGATTTTATTCTCATCGTTTTGGAAGATTAATCTTTAGTCAACAAGAAAGTTTAAAAATCACTTAGAATTTATAGCTAACTACCAGTTTTTATAAATCGCTTTGTACAATGGTGTGTGATTATTTTATTGTACATGGGATGATATTTTCTACTACCTATAAGTTTTGGAAAAAGAAGAAAACTAAAATTTATTACTGTAAAGGAATATGATAGCAATAGAAGACAGATTTTATGTTTGTCACATCTCTGATCAGTACCCATATTCAAGACTTAAAGTCATATTTCTTACTATGTTAGACAGATACGGAAAATATATGATAAGGCAACACATGATAAGGCAACTATTAGTGACTTTTTAAAATGTACCTTTTTTATGATGAAATTTACTTTATTAGCTAATATTTGGGTTTGAATTATGGGAGGCTGATGTATTTAACACATTTCTGGAAGGCACCTACTGAACATTGCAAATGGTGGGAGATACTATTTCTACACTTTAATGAATGGTTGAACTTATTTGGCATTAGTGCTGGGTAAACAAATCAACTCTATTGTAACTTGATTCCTACACTTGAAAAACTTAATGTCACTATCATCTACTTGTCAAGTGTTATTTTGGTGAATATGATTTTAAAAAGTTTATTTGAAAAGGAATATACTTTCAAGAGATTAAATGTAGGTTACCATTGGTTTGAGAATGACAGCATTTTTAGACTACAGAACCAAGTTTTACTGAAGTACCAGTGTTTTGAAGTACTAAGGGTCTTCTCAATTAATGTTTTTTGAAATTATATTTGAACTCTAAGTCAAGTTTTCCTAGCCTTGGTAGAACAATTATGGATCTAACATTCAGGAATTATTTTTTGGCCTACTTATGCTGGACTGAAATCTTCCATTCATCATTAGGAGAGGCGTATTAAAAATAATCTTGTGACATTTGGGATTTTGTTTACTCATATGGCCTGGTCATCTGTAAATTGAAAGTTTGAACTACAGTACTTTCTGTCATATCTTGTGAGCTCATCTTTCATTTTAAGTTGCCTTACATTTCACAATTGCTTACTGCTAATTCCTGCAAGGAATTGGGGCACTGAAATATTATAGGAAATAAGAAATTGAGATGGGTCTTCAATTACTTTCTCTTAGCATGTTGCA
>NW_027203520.1:0-72357 GCF_024711535.1 Dipodomys merriami | reverse complement strand
AGGCCTAAGGAACAGATTGAATTTCTTGACTTCAAGGAGGCAAGCTTCCCCTTCCCGCACGGTGCAACAGAGTTACCAAGACCATGAGTTCAAATCCCAGTCCTGGCAAGAAAAATGGCATCTCTATGCTATATGACACCCAATTCTTAGGTATTTCATTCGGCCTCCATTTAATGAATGTGATTGTTGAAATGCTTAATAAAGTATTAACTAAAATCTATCAGTGTCCTATAATATAATTGTGTATAATTTTATACTGTAATCATTCAAGAACTGCCCATTCAATCATGACATACATCACATTCCATTGGTATTCATACGGATAAAATGAGTTTCTTAGTATCTCCTGCCATTTGAAAGTGGGAGGACCAGGATTCGAACTGTGGGTTCCAGCTCCCAGCACTTAAACCTGAGGATAGGGAACTCACCGTTCTGTCCAAGAACATCAGCAAGACCAATGATTAGGCAGGCACCAGTGGCTCTCAGCAGTCCTCCTTGATACTTACAAGGCTGTGAAAGGAGGGTCATGTTCAAAGTCACCCTAGGCAGGAAAGTCCTTGAGACAACTATCCAACTAAAGTGGCAACAAAGCCACAAGAAGAGACATGTGGCTCCCGCTAGCCTTGATCCAATGCAGCTCACAGACTGTGCCCAGATCCTGAGTTCAAGGTCTGAGACTGGCAACAAACAGCCATACACAACAATTTGTGCAGCCATCCAAGTAAAGCAGGTCACCCTTTTGTAACCAACTGAATTGGACAGAGTTCTCTGGGAAAGGGTCTGGTGAAGCCGCTGTCATTTTTACACCGCCCATGCTGCCTGCATCACAGGATTCCGGCCACAACCCCATTCTTTCCTGGTTCTTTCTAACCAATGGGATTCAAGAATGCTGTCCCACATTCCATGCTGCCCTGCAGCACCAGAATTCCCTCTGTTGGTTGACACCACTACCCGCGATTGAGGAAAGTAGAGGTGGCTGAGTGGTGAGCAAGAGATTCGAGGTAACTTTGGAGTAGGTTAGGATATTGACCTCTTAGTCACTGAGTGGGAGAATAGAGGATTTCCCAGAGCCTGGGAATGTGGCCAGCCCATCTTTCCCATCACAGCTCTCAGATGTCTGAAACAACAAGATTCCATGAGAGAGCTGAGGACAAGAACTACTACGAGAATGCCAGCAGAAGAATACTCCCATCAGATCTGCAACATTCAACAAAACAAAGAACATGAAAAAGAGAGGGAGGCTCAAGACAAACATCATCTTATACATATGATAGAAACAATTGCATAAAAGGAAAAAAAAACCAAAAACCCTTTAAATACTTATCTTGGGGTTCATTCCATTAACATCAACTTATCTGAACTTAGTTATTACAAATAAGGGAAACCATGGGACCTATGTTTCTTTGGGCCTGGCTTACTTCACTTAATGTAATTTTTTACAAGTCTTTCCATTTCCTAACAAATGGGGCAATGGCATTCTTTCTGATGGAGGCATAGAATTCCATTGGGTATATACACCACATTGTCTTGATCCATTCATCTACTGAGGGGCATCTGGGTTGGTTCCATAACTTAGCTATGGTAAATAATGCTGCAATAAAAATAGTCGTGCCGGTAGCTTTAGTTTGGTCTTGTTTGTGATCATTTGGGTAAATGCCCAAAAGTGGGATTGCCGGCTCATAAAGGAACTCTATGTGGAGTCTTTTGAGGAATCTCCATGCTGCTTTCCAAAGTGGTTGAACAAGTTTACACTCCCACCAACAATGCAGTAAAGTTCACTTCTGTCCGTATGCCCTCCAGCAGCTGTTGTTATTAGAATTTTTTATTATAACCATTCTAACTGGGATGCAGTGGTATATCATTGTTGTTTTGATTTGCATTTCTTTTATGGCTAGAACTTGAGCATTTTTTCATGTGTCTATTGGCCATCCTTCTTTCCTCTTCAGAGAAGTTTCTCATTAAGTCTTTAGCACAGTCATTTATTGGGCAATTGTTTGTTTGAAGATTTGTTTTGGAGGGATTTAACTTTTTAAGTTCCAGGTATATTTTAGATATGAGACCCTTGTCTGTTGTATGGCTAGTGAAAATCTTCTCCCAATGCATAGGCTTTCTATTGATCTTCCAAGCTATGTCCTTTGCCATGCGGAAGCTCTGCAATTTCATGCAATACCATTTGTCCAACCTTTCTTTCATTTGTTGTGTTTCTGGGGCTCTCTTAATAAAATTTCGGCGTATGCCAAGGAGACCTAGGGTTTCTCCTACTCCATTCTGTAATGTTTTCAAAGTGTCTGCTTTGACTCCGAGGTAATTGATCCATGTGGAGTTGATTGTGGTGCAAGGTGATATATAAGCTTCTAGCTTTAGTTTTCCATAAGTAGTTAACCAATTTTACCAGCACCATTTACTGAAGAGGCTGTCTTTCTTCCATTCTGTTTTTTTTTTTTTTAGCTCCATTATCGAAGATTAGATGGCTACAGGTTTTAGGTTCATTTGTGGGTTTTCAAGTCTATTCAAATGGTCCTGGGGTCTGTTCTTGTGCCAGTACCAAGCTATTTTGATTACTATGGCTTTGTAGTAGAGTTTGAAATTTGGTATTGATATTCCTGCAGCACTGTTCTTTCTGTTAAAGATTGTTTTTGTTATTCAGTGTCTTTTATTGTTCTATATGAATTTTTGGATTGCCTCTTCTATTTCCTTGAAGAATAAGATTGGAATATTGATAGGTATCACATTGAATTTGTAGATAGCCTTGGGAAGTATGGCCATTTTCACATTGTTGATTTTTCCAATCCAGGAGCATGGGAGTTTTTGCCAAATTCTAAGTTCTGTTTTGATTTCGTTTTTCAGGTTTTCAAAGTTTTCATCATAGATGTCCTTCACTTGTTTGGTTAATTCCTAGGTATTTTATTTTTTGTGGGGCTATTACAAATGGAGTTGCTTTCCTGATTTCAGTCACACTTTTCTCATTGTTGTCATATAGAAAAGCCATTGATTTTTGAAGGCTAATTTTATACCCTGCTACTTTGCCGAAATTTTGAATCATCTTGAAGAATTTGGGAGCAGAGTCCATGGGATTCTTTGAATGCAAGATCATGTCATCTGCAAAAAGGGAGAGTTTTACTTCTTCTTTTCCTATTTGGAACCCCTTGATGTTTGCATCTTGTATTATTGCTGTAGTTAGGCATTTTAATACTAGATTGAAGAACAATGGAGTGAGTGGGCATCCTTGTCTCGTTCCTGAGTTTCGAGGACATGGAGTTAATTTTTCAACATTGAGCATAATACTGGCTTGAGGTTTTAATATACAGCTTTTATTGTACTGAGGAAGGTTCCATGGATTCCTAGTCTTTGCAGAAACTTCATCATAAAGTGGTGTTGGATCTTGTCAAATGTTTTCTCTGCATCTATTGAGATAACCATGTGGTTCTTATTCTTGCTCTTGTTGATGTGAATTATGTTATCTTGTTTGCGTATATTGAACCAGCTTTGCATTCCTGAAATGAATCCTGTTTGATTGTGACCTATGATTTTTTTGGATAAATTGTTGAAGTCGATTGGCCAAAATGTTGTTGAAAAGTTTTGCATCAATGTTCATCAAAGAAATGGGTCTATAGTTCTCTTTCTTTGATGAGTCCCTGCCTGGTTTGGGGATGAGGGTTACTATAGATTCATAGGATGAATTTGGTAGTAAACTTTCTCTTTCAATTCCATTAAAAATTTGAAGGAGCATTGGTGTGAGTTCTGCTTTGAAGGCCTTGTAGAACTCTGATGTAAAACCATCTGGTCCTGGGCTTTTCTTAGATGGGAGGTCTCTTTTTGCTATTTCTATTTTAATGCTTGATATGGGCTTGTTAAGATGGTTTAACTCATCTTGATTTAGTTTTGGCCTGTTGATATTTGCTAGGAAAAGTTCCATTTCTGCCAAGTTCTTAAACATATTAGCATAAAGGTTTGAGAATCATTCCCTTATAATTTTCTGAATCTTGTTTGTTTCTGTGGTGATATTTCCATTCTCATCTCTGAGTTTGTTTATTTGGGTGTGTTCTCTTATTTTTCTGATAAGATTTGCTGGGGGTCTGTCTATTTTGTTGATTTTTTTCAAAGAACCAACTCTTTGATTTGTTGATTCTTTCTATTTTTTATTCTAATTCATTTAATTCTGATTTAATTTTAATTATTTCTTTCCGTCTACTGGTTTGGGGTTTATCTTGCTCTTTTTCAAGGAGGCTCAGATGTCTCATTAAATTGTTAGTTTCAGATCTATCGAATTTGTTGATGTAAGAACTCAAAGATATAAACTTGTCTCTGAGTACCGCCTTTGCTGTGTCCCAGAGGAGCTAGTAGTTTGTGTGCTCATTTTTTTTGAATACCATGAACACATGAATTTCGTTTCTAATCGCTTCCATGACCTACTGGTGGTTCAACAGTGTGTTGTTCAGCCTCCATATGTTACAGGACTTTCTTTTGTTGCTTTTGGTGTTGAGTTCTAATTTTTTTCCTTTGTCATCTGAGAGAATGCAAGATTTTACTTCAGTGTTCCTGAATTTGGAAATGTTTGCTTTGTGACCTAAAATGTAGTCTATTTTGGAAAATGTTCCATGTGCTGCTGAGAAGAACATGTATTCTGATGCTGCTGGGTGAAATATTTGGTAGGTGTCTTTTAAATCTAGTTGATCTATGCAGTTTTTTATATCTGTGGTTTCTCTGTTGATTTTTTGCCAAGTTGATAGTGGGGATAGTGGTGTATTAAAGCCCCTGACAATTAATGCATTTGGATCTATATGAGAGTTGAAAGAAAGTAGTGTTTCTTGGATAAATTTGGATGCTCCATTGTTTGGCGAATAGAGATTTAGAATTGTAATCTCTCCTGAAGTAGAGATCCCTTAATTAGTATTAAGAGACCTTCTTTATCTCCTCTAACTAATTTTAATTTGAAGTCTATTTTATCTGATATTAGTCTTGCAACTTCTGCCTGTTTATTGGACCCGTTTGCTTGATAGATTTTGTTCCAGCCTTTCACATTCAAAATGTGTAGTTTTTAATGGACAAGGTGGGATTCCTGAAGGCAATAGGTAGAAGGATCTTCCTTTTTAATCCAACTAGACAGTATATGTGGCTTAATTAGAGCGTTAAGTCCATTAATGTTAAGAGATAGGACTTAGAGGTATTTGGGAGTTCTTGCCCTTTTATTCACCTTCTTTGTGGCTGGCACAACAGGGTTCTTCCTATGGTTCTTGGATTCTCAGTTTGGGTGTGGTTTCTTGGTGTTTATTGTGGTCTTGTAGGTTTTCTATGTGTAGGACATCTTTAGGTATCTTTGTAGAGCTGGTTTGGTGGAGATACATTGTTTCAATTTTTCTTTGCTACGGAAGATTTTTATTTGACCTTCAGTTATGAAGAAGAGTTTAGCTGGTTGCAGTATTCTTGGTTGATAGTTGCTTGTCTTTAGGGCATGGCATACATCATTCCAGGCTTTTCTTGCTTTAATTGTCTCTGCTGAGAAATGTGAGGTGATTCTAATTGGTTTCCCTTTATAGGTTACTGATCTTTTCTCCTTGACAGCTTTAAGGATTTTTTTCTTGGTCTGAATTGTTCCTGTGCGGATAATAATTTGACAGTAGGATGTCCTGTTCTGGTCTGGTCTATTTGGAGTTCTAAAAGCTTCTTGTATTTGAATATCCCTATTTTTTTCCATGTTTGAAGTTCTTTGCTAGGATCCTGTTAAACAAATTTCCTAGACCATTAACTTCTGACTCTAGGTGTTCCTTTACACCCATTATCCTCAGATTAGGCTTTCTGATGGTGTTTTCCAAATAGAATTGAATAGATAAATCATATTTCTTGGATTTGTCTTGGATGGTTTTATGTTCTTTCTCTATAGTATCTAGGCTGTATTGAATCCTTGAGATTCAATCTTCTACATGGTCTAACCTACTGTCAAAACTTTCTACTTCGTTTTTTATTTCTTCTCCTTCTAACTGGTCAACTTTGATGACTTCAAATTCTTTGTTGGACCTTTGTTCTAGATCTTGTAAGAAGTTCTTTATTTCCTTAATTTGGTGTTCAGTGTTTATTCTCAAATCACTTAGTTGATTTGTTATGGTTTCCTAGGACTCCCATTCCTTCTGTTGTTCTTCACTGAGCATTCCCTTTACAGTCTCCCTGATTTCTTTCAGATCTCTGTTCCTGTATTCCATTAATGCCTCCATTGATGTTTGTCCTTTCTCATCCCGATCTCTCAGTTCCTGTATTTCTCTTTGATTAAGATCCCCATGTTTCCACATTTCCTGTATTTCTCTTTGAGTGTTCTCAGCCTGTTCACGCCATTCCTGACTTTCTCTTTGTCTGTTCTCAGCCAGCTCACGTAATTGCTGTCTATCTGTTTGACTGATCTCAACCTACTCACACAATTACTGTCTATCTCTTTGTCTGATCTCATCCTGCTCACACAATTCCTTTATTTCTCTTTGAGTGTTCTCAATCTGCTCACGAAATTCCTGTATCAATCTTTGAGTAGCTTCCTCAAGCTCATGAGTCTCCTGTATTGATCTTTGGTTTGCCTCCTCTCTCTCCCTATCATGCTCACACTGAGAGTTTTGTAGGTTTTAACTCTTTTCATTTACCCTGTTTACCTGTACTGTTTGCCGAGCTTTTTGGGAACTCTCCTCTGGATTATTCTTTATCTCTTCTCTCCCCTGATTGTCATGAATGGGAGTTGAGAACCCCAGGCTTGTCATTTTTCTTGTGTTTTTCAGGCTTGTTCTGCCCATTTTGGATGAGAATAACATGTTTTGTGCTAGAACACTATTTTCAGTTAAGCATCAACCAAAGTCCGTAGTTGCACAGTCAGAAGTCTGCAGATACAATCTGGTTCAAGAGATACAATCTATTGAACATCAAACAACTATGTCTTGATGGCCTAAGAACAGCAAAGGAGAATTTGGCAACCAGAAATTATTAGGTTTAGGTAAAATTTGGGGAACAATAGGATTGGAGGGATGTGGGAAGGTGAGGAAGAGCGGATTTAACCATGTCCTCATCTCAAAGAGGGAAATTGATTGGACAGAATGATAGCAGCGAGAGAAAAAAGAGTAAGAAAAAAGAAGAAAAAGGAAAAAAATCACAAGAAAAAATGGAAAAACAAAAATTTAATATTAAAAATTGAAACCCTTAAAAACTGCAAGTTTGAAGAAGCAGTATTCAGAGAAGAATGGGGATGGGATGAGAGGAGGGGAGGCATAGAAAGAAAACATGAAAAACTAGAAAAATAAAAATGATTTAAAATGTTATATGGGTATAAAGAAGTAATACTGCTATTAAAGAATTTAAGTCTAAGAGGTTTTGAATTGAGTAATAAATTTCTGGATTAAGTGTGTACACAATGGAGTATAAGATCTAATAATTGACGACGGGTATATTAGGTTGAGCAGAACAGCAATTAAGTCATGCAGAAAAGAATGAAAGAGAAGAAGTGAAAAGAATGAGAAAAGATAGAAAGAAAGAAAGAAAGGAAGGAAGAAAGAAAAGGATCAAAAGTTCAGTAGAGATTAAAAAATAAGCACACACATATATTCACCTAAAATAAAAATTATATGAGGAAGAAAACAATAAACAATAAAAACAAAAATTTTAAAAAACCAAAAAATAAAAATAATAAAAATAAGGTACTAAAACAAAAAGAAAGTACCTTGATTTTTTTTGTGGGCTGGGAGATGGGAAGATTCTGTATTTCCCTTGTGTCAGTAACCAGCCTCTTGGTGGAGTCCCTGGTCTGCTTGTGGTGTTTGGTTTTCCTGCGGTTTGATTGGTTATTAAGGCAGTTTGTTTGGGCAAGCAGAAAATGCTCTGCTTTACCGAGGATTTTGTGATCCTCCTCTCAGGCTAGTTCAGTGGGAGAGGGATCTGTTTTGAGTATTGCAAAAGAGGGAAATGTCTGTTTTCTCTTGTTTGGCGATGCTTTGATGAGGCTAGGTTCTGGGTTGAGTTGAGGCCTTTCAGCAAACAGTAGCTTTTCCCTGAGGGGCTAGCTTCTGAGACACTCACAGAGCACAGCCTGGAGCCTTTCTCAGAGTTTATGTTTACTGAATTTCAATTGACTAGGCTGCTGTAGGGAGGGGCAGCCTCTGGCTATGTTTACTCAGTGAAGAAAGCCACTCCCAGGTAGCAGATTTCCTCTGCCTGGGGTGGGTGACTTTTTCCTGGGTGGAGTTGAGCCTGGCAGGTCTGGGCAGGTTCCTGTGACCTGCCAAATAGCTGTCTTGTTATCTCCCAAGGCCTGAATTGGAACTGGCAGCTCAGCAGAGCCTTTGTCAGTATCAAAGATGTAGCTCTCCAGTAGTGGGGTGGGGGATGAATGCCTTCCCTCCTCTGATCCATGAGAAGGATTGAGGATGTCAGGCTTCTACTCATGATGCCAGAGTCTTGGTTCCTGGGTTATCTCTGATCTGCCATCTGCAGTGTGCAGATATCTGCTCCTTGTCAGTTCTTGCTGGTGTTGTGTAGAATCAGCTTGCCTGCTGCATCTGGTGCGTTTGTCCCAGACCCTCTCTGTTGCAGGTGTGACAGCTGCTGCCGCTGCCACAGCTCCTGGCAAGTGCTCAGATCTGTCTCTTGGCCTTGATTTTCCCTCTCTGGCCAAACTCTCTGTACTGTGATGGCACACTTGGTGTAATTCTCTGGTCTAGTACTGTTCACTGGAACACTAAAACTGCTTTTTATGCTGAAGTTTGTTTAGCCTCCAGCTTCTCCCCCGCCATCTTCCTCACCTTATCTTGAGGCTTATTTTATATTCCTGACATTTTTTCTACAGTTTTAGTTAATTTTCCATAATGGGCTAATGTATTATATTGGATATACAAAAGTAAACTGAATGCTTATTCCATTAATCCTTTGCCACTTGTCTAATACCAATATAAATTATCCAGGTGTTTGAAGTAATCAAAATATCAACAGATATAAACAAGATAAATCAGTCTGTAGTAGACAAGTATTTTCACCTTTATTTTGAAAGTTGGTCCTTTTTTACACTACAGAATATTCTTGAGAAAATGTGCTCCAGTCTCCACAACTGAATAATATTATGGTTTGATCTATCATAAGATAAGGAAGGAAGAGGAACCTTCCTTCCAAAAGTTTGATCCCAGGAATGTGATGTGCTTTATGGTGCCTAGTTGGAAATGAACAATTTTCACAGTCAACCTTGGAAAGCCATCTTGATAGACAACTTCTGTAAGTGGTTACAAAGCACTATTGATTGCTTTGCAATGATGCCTGATTGCCTCATTGTGGGACAATTAAAACAGGAATTTAGTAAGCTGTTCTTTGTAGTTTTAGAAAAACCCATTGACTCTAGGCCAGGGGATCACAGGGGCCAAGAAAAACTACTAACTTGAATAGTAATCCTAGACCTCTAAAACAAAACACACACACACACACACACACACACACACACACACACACACACACACACACACACACACACACACACACACACACACACACACACACACACACACACACAAAGCACTCCAGTAGCACAGCCAGGCAGGGTTGCTATTACAGCCTACATGAAGTCAGGCAAAAAACTGAAGCTGAGAGTCATTTAGCCGATAACTAAATTATTTTTTATGAGGCAAACTCAAATGATACTCCAGAGAGAGGTTCAGAAAGACATCAGAGAGACTAAAATTGGTCACACAAAGATTGGAAAGTAGAATTCCTTGTAGAACAAATAAATCATAGAAAGCCTGTGCATGTAAGAAAAAGACAGCAGACCAAATTCCAGAAATTCACATTTTCTTAGAAGTCAGCTTAATCAATTATCAATTCAAATCTTTGAATTCTTAAATATTTGGCCATATGTGGGAGAAGGCTGAAGAGAAAGAAAATGTCATCATTCTCTTAGAAGGTCCAATATCACATAAGGAAGTAATCCAGCACAGATTTGTAATAAAAAGAAAACACAATTATTCCAAATGAGGGTTTTATTTCTTTTGATGTAAAAGTTCTTAAATTAGGTGCTAGCAATTACCATACAATTGATCCAGTCCCCCAGCTGAATTGATATTGACTGCAGTATTCCCACATGAAGGAAAAGAGAAAATTTACAAATATCTGATGAAATCAGTAAAAGGTGAAGTGTTCTAATAGTAATATCTGAGATTTAGACACAGGTGAAGAGGGCGATTTTCTTTTCTAAAAATTCCCCATTTTTACCTGGTGCCAGTGGTTCACAGCTGTAATCCTAGCTACTCAAGAAGCTGAGATCTGAGGACTTCAATTCAAAGACAGCCTGGGCAAGAAAGTCCCTGAGACTCTTATTTCCATTTAACCCCCAGAAAACCAGAAGAGGCACTGTTGCTCAAGAGGTAGAGCAGTCACCTTGAGTTGAAGAGCTCAGGAACAGTGCCCAAGCCCAGACTTCAAGCACCTCGAACAACAACATATCCCCATTTCATGGACTGCCTACATCTTCTCCTAACACTCAACAAAGGAGTCATTTTATCACCCACTACCTTTAAGTCCTAAACTAGCTATTGAAAATAGATTCATTTGTTATCTTATATCAAACGGTTCATATTTGCAGAAACAAATACCAGCAGTGATAAATTTTTTCCAGTCCTTCAACTCTAGGCCTGGGCCCTGAACATGGATATACTGGTAGCTTTCATGTGAGGCTGTTTGTTATTGATTGGATTACTGCCCATGAGGAAAATTACTGGGGCTTAAGGGAGATATAGGTTTAGTATTTTCAGGAAACTCCGTACTGCATTCCACAATAGTTGAACCAGTTTAATTTCCCACCAACAGTGTAATAGAGTTCCCAATTGGCCAGCGTTTGCTATTGTTAGTTTTCTTAGTAATGGCCATATTAACTGGGACGAAGTAGAATCTGTCTTGTTTACATATAGATTTGTATGCACCTTCTAGTTTCAATAAATGAATGAATCCATGAAACCTATATTGCTCTGTGTCTGCATTCCTTTCTCTTTTCTCTTAATATAATTTTCCCAAACCTTTCATTTTCCTTACCACTGGTGAAAAGTCATCTTTCTGATGGTTGAATGTAATCCCATTGTGTGTGTGTGTGTGTGTGTGTGTGTGTGTGTCTGTGTGTGTGTGTGTGTGTGTGTGTGTGTGTGTGTAAGATGACTATAGGCCCATGAATTCATTTCTAAGCATTTTGTATCATCTGTAATTTTGTAATTCCATATTAAAGTTTGATTGCTTTCTCTACTGCACTGAAGAATATTGTTGGGATTTTGATGAGTATTGCATTGCCAATTGTTTGGGGGAAGTATTGCAATTTTTAAAATGTTAATTCTTCCAACCAGGAACATTGAAAGACTTTCTATTTCCTTGAATCTCCTTCAATTTCCCTTTTTATATTTTTTAAGTTTTCACATATAGGTCCTTCACAATTTTAGTTAAATTAATTCCTAGTTTTGTTGTTGTTGTTTTGTTTTGTTTAGATTTGATTTGTTTTTGAGGCTAATACATATGAGGTTGTATTTTGGATTTCAGCGTGGATCTTCCCATTGTTGGTAACAGAAAAACTAATGATTCTTGTGGTTTTTATACCCTGCTACATGGCTGAAGGATAGCATCACCTGAACTAACTTGAGGGAGGAAGCTGCAGGGTCCATTAAATACAGGGTCATTTCATCTGTAAAAGGGGATAGTTTTACTTCTTCCACATTTGGATCTTCTTTATGTTTTTCTCTTGTCTAATGTTCTTGCAAGAAATTCCACTACCATATTGAAGAGTGGTAGAGAGAGTGGACATGCTTGTCTCATTCCTGATGTTAATGTCTTTAGGCTTCCACCGTGAGGTAAATGCTAATTATCTGTGTCATATACATACTCAGTATTATATTGAGGAATGTTCCATGCATTCCTAGCTTCTCAGACCTTTTAATCATAAAGCGGTATTGGAGCTTGTTGAAAGCTATTTCTACATCCCTATAGACGATCATGTGTTTCTTGTCCCTGCTTCTGCTGATAGTTTGTTTTATGTGTATTCACAAGAATATTAAATCCACTTGTATCTAAGATGAATCCTATTTGATCATACCATATGATTTTTCTTTGGTAGTTGCTGAAATTGGTTAGTGAGAATTTTATTAAGAAGTTCTTCTTTAATGCTTATCAAAGAGTTGAATTCATAGTTCTTTTTCTTTGGTGAGTCCCTATGTGATTTGGGGAGGAGTCTAATTCTAGCTTCATAGAATGTGTTTGATAATGTGTCTCTCATAGATACTAGAAGGATGTATCTTGTTTTTAAATGCAACCTAATCTATGTCTTCTTTTTGGAAATTTAAGTCCATTGATATTGAGAGATGACAGAAATATCTGATAAGTCCTGATATGTTATACACCAGTTGTTAAGAGCTGTGCCTGATCTACTCTTAATAAATTTACCTTGAACTCTGGTAGGGAACATTTATATAACCAGTTCCTGTTCTTCTTGATCTTCTCTATGTACAATATATTTGATTAAATTCTATCATGCTGATTTTGTGGAGATACGTTGTTTCAAGTTGTCTTTGTCATGAAATATGTTTATTTATCCTTTAAATGTAAAGGAAAGTTTGGCGTGGGATCTTATTCACGGTTGGTAGTTGTTTACCTTTATTGTTTGTCATATATCATTCCAGGCTCTCCTTTTCACCATATCAGCTAAGAAATCTGTTTTTCTTCTGACTATATCCTTTATTAATAATCTTTTCTCTATGGCAGCTTTAAGAATCCTTTCCTTGATCGTTAATGATCCTCTAATGGATTATTATGTCATGGTGGATTGTTCAGTTCTAGAATTCTGTGTTTGTTCTAAAGGCTTCTCTTCTCTGAATGAGCCTATCTCTTTGGATGTTTGGCATGTTCTCTGATAGAATTCTGTAATATGTTTCCCATCCATTTAGTTTCCTGCTCTTCTCCTTGATACCTATCTCCCCGAAATTTGATCTTCTGAGTCTTGACATTCTGGCAAGATCATTTCTTATTTCTTGGATTTGTTCTAAGTGATTTTTTCCTCTTTCCTATTAGATCTATTCTGTATTTGGCCCTGAGATTATCTTCTATGTCATGTATTTGCTGTGGAGGCTTTCTACTTTGTTTTTTATTTCCCTGTCTTCTAGTTGGTAATTTTTTAGGACTTCTATGTCTCTATTAAAGCTTTGTTTTAGGTCTTTTATGGACTTTCTGTACATTTTTTGGGGTCCGGTCATGGGGCCTGAACTCTGGGCCTGGGCACTGACCCTCAGCTCCTCAGCTCAAGGCTAGCACTCTACCACTTGAGCCACAGCGCCACTTCCAGGATTTTTCTTTCTTTCTTTCTTTCTTTCTTTCTTTTTTTTTTTTTTTTTTTTTTGCTTATGTGGTGCTGATGAATCGAACCCAGGTCCTCAGGCAGGCAAGACAAGTGCTCTACCACTGAGCCACCTTCTCAGCCCTCTGTACATTTTTTTCTTTGGGTGGGAGATTTGCAAGGGTTGTTTTCTTAGCTGTGTCTTCTCTCATATCTTTTAAATAGGCATCCTGTTTTTCTTGAACTACCTTGACTTCTCAGAATTTATTTATTTTTCTGTTTGTAGTCTCCATGAATTATTTTGCTAATCTTTGGTTGGTCTCATTTTTTCACAAATTTCCTTGTAGAGGTTTTCTATCTTTCCATTAATTACATTTTTCAGCAGTATCTGTAATAAGTTTCGATAACTGTCTTCTAGGTCCTTGATTGTCTGTTCTAATGCCTGGTTATTTACTGTGTGAATTATACTACCTTGACATCACTTTTTTTGTATTTTTCTGATTTGTTTTGTTCATTTGGAGGTTTTCTTTTGGGGGAATCTATGATCTTAATACGTGACTCTCTATGTTTTTGGTTGATTTGTCAGGTCTTTGTTTGGTCTCCTGTTATGATTTGTTTTTCTGGAATTGCATTTTTGTCAGGTCCATTAAGTGTAGGAATAGAAAACAGTTGTGGTGAGATGTTGTGATGTTAATATTTGTGGTTCCAGTGACAGTTCAGACTGTCCAGTAGTATGGTGAATTGTCTATGTGTATGGATGTGGCTTTCTCTGATGTACGCTTCTGTTCCTGCTTTTTTCTATGTTGCCCATTTATTTTCACACTGCAGATGTGCTTTTGAATGTGTTGGTCAACATAGTCATAGCAGTCAACTACCTGGCTGGCACCTTTTCATAGAATTCTATTTTCTGGTGAAGACAGTATAAAATCTTCTTATGAATGATATGTTTATAATTATGTCTATATTTATAGACATATCTATAGACATATTTATAGCATATCTATAATTATAGCTGATTTAATGTGACCCTCTAGAAGTGGAGTATCTGCTAGGACTATAAACCTCTGTTTCATTAGAGATTACTAGGGTAATTTTCTGTTGTTATTATGTTATTGTTTTTCCTCTTCCTCAGATTTATTTTTATATTGTGGTGTTTTCACATAATTTAGGATTTGCGATTGTTGTATCAGGTTATTTTTGTTTTTCTGCTTATATTACGTTGAAGTAGTGATTTCAAGCTTGTATGAAGAAACAGAAAGAGACAGAATGTTTGTTATTAAATTTAGGAGAAAGAAGATATTTTAACCTATGTACTACAAATAAATTCATATTAAGCAAAGCTAATGAAAATAATTACTAATTTACTCTTCAAAGGATGAGTATAGTACTCTTGGATATCTTGGAGGAAAAGACTATAGACTCATTACAATTTATAAATTACATTAACATTACTGCCTAAACGTTCTTCTTCAGAAAGGGAAAAGCTCCATTGCTTTCATATTAGTATTATAAAATCATAATAGATGCATGTTGAATTGTTTTCCTCTGCTTTTTATCAAGTCCATTTTTCATCCATTAGGTATCTAGGGCTTTGAATGACCAATTTCTTAAAATACCTATATTTCTTATATTGTGATGTAAATCTCAGTAATATAAATATGAATTTATCTTTGAAAGTTATCTTGAGCTACATTCATATAAAATTTATGCAGTCTCAAATAAGAAACCTGACTATTTTACTCTATTCTATGTTTTAATTAATAAATCCATTCGCTTTAGAAATATGTCCTTATCTTTTATATTGCTCCAGTAAACATCATGTGTTTCTAGTATTTTAATGACGTAAATATAAAGTTTGGAACAAGAAGACAACCTCCCTCCATTATCACTTTAAAGTAAACCCTTGGGGATTATTTATACAAAAATAAAAAAGTGCAATGCAATGTTTATACATGAATAAAATAATGGTTAAGTCTAAAGACACAAGAACTACCACAGCAATTCTCAATTGACTTAAAGGCACCAAAATATTGTGTTCATGAATATCACTCATTTTAAAAAAAACTAGTCAATACAAAGTTTTTATTATATTTGAAATTTACAAAATGAAAATTACACTCAGATTTGCTGTCAATATTCTGTTTCCAGTAATACATTTATTCAGCAAACGGGGAAACAAAAAATAAGGGTTTGTCACATATAATGAAAAACGCAGAAGCAGACTGTCTTTCCTTAAGATGATAATTACCTGCAAATTGTGTGATTTATTCAAAGATACTATAAACATTCATAAGAAGATTTGTGATCAGAAGTGATAGGTAAGCAAAGTACCTGGAAAACTGTATACATAAATAGAGGTTTCAATATAGGATGACAAGTTTTCAATAAATGAGCCTATTATTCTCTATCTCTAACACACATACAGTATTCTACATTTTCCCACATACTTCCATTCTCTTACCTCAGTACCTGATTAATATTCTTCTTTTTCATGATGTCAATTCTTTCTAAAATAACAAGGTGGGCATTCTGTCTCTAGATCCAATACATTTTAATATTTTGGAATAGTAGTATGAATTCATGGAGTTTGACTTGAATGTCAAGTTTGAAGATATTGTATTCAAGGTACTGTTAATTGGCATGAAGCATACAAAGATACACGGTATACTAAGAAGGGACTTGATCTCAGGGAATCATACAGGTCCAAGCAAGATCCTAAATCAAAGAAAAGCAAGGGAACAACATCAATCAACTATAATTACAAAGGAATGGAACTGATCTCCGATGTGTCTGGGTGGCAGCACTATGTGTGTGTGTGTGTGTGTGTGTGTGTGTGTGTGTGTGTGTGTGTGTGTGTGTGTGTGTGTGTGTGAGAGAGAGAGTAGGGAGACAAAAAGAGAGACAGAGAGAGAGAATTTAGTGTGGCGTCCATATTTACAGTCCATAGAGCATTACTTGTTAGGGAGGATGTGCTCATATCAGAGCTGTGATACTACTGTCATCACTTTACTGCAAAAAACACTTGCTTAATCTCTAATTCAATTTGGAAAATAGAATAACATCTTATACGATTGTTTTGACAATTAATTACTATATTGAAGGCAAAAGGGAGGAATTAAAGATCAATATAATCTTTTTCTTATCTTCTAAATATTACACAGCAATAGATGTGATTTCAGGAGTCTTCTGCCATGTACTGTCAGTTGAATGACTAATATGCTTAATAATATGTAAATATGATAGGGAAATTGATCAGCCAGCAAGCACAAAGAACTAGTGATAAAATTGAGCTTTTGAGCAGGGTTGCCACACCTTTTAGGAGTATAATTCATTCATATGAACTTCAAATTTTGTGGCTTTCCCTGTGTGCTTAAATGGCAAGGAAGTACTGTAGAGACAAGAACTCCTGTTCAGCCAAGTAGAATGTGCTCATGATCCCATCCTTATGTTGCAAATTTCCAATCCACATAGACTCTCTTTTATTTTTTTAAATTTTTATTTATTTTTAATGTGAAAATACTGTACAGAGGGGTTACAATTACATGAGCAAGATAATGAGTACATTTCTCATCAAGCATTGCAGCCTCCTCCTTTGTTTCCCCTTCCCATCCCTTCCTATCCTCCCTCTGCCCCCCCATCCAATCCTCCCCATCCCCCCACCAAAGTTGTAAAGTTCGTTTTCGACATAACGACTTGTACTTCTCATTGTTGCCTCCATCAGAAAGAATGGCATTGCCCCATTTGTTAGGAAATGGAAAGGCTTGGAAAAAATTATATTAAGTGAAGTAAGCTAAGCCCAAAGAAACATAGGTTCCATGGTTTCCCTTATTTGCAATATCTAGTATATGTCTGAGTCAAGCAGAAAAGGTCAGATAAGGTGATGTTAGGGAAATGAACCCTAAGATATGTATTCAAATTTTTTTTTATTCATGCGATTGTTTCTAATGCATTTATAAGATTATTTCTTTGTTGCTTTGTATGTTCCTCCCCCACAGTATAACCCCTGCTTTCACTGTATTTGATGTCGGTATAATTTGTGGAGGAGAAGGGGAAAGACACATAGACTCTCTTTTAGAGTGCTTTCATTTAATATACTTCAGAACCTCATCCTTACCTGTGGGAGACAGGAAAAAAGATAATTTTGTTTGTGTATTAAATTATGTAAATTAGCATGTACAGGCATGATTTGTATGAATACAGAAGTTTGTAATAAATATAATTAGGAATCATTTCTCAATACAAATATAATGAAAATCACATAACAAGACTAGAAGTCATAGAATTTTGTGCATGAAAACATACATTAGATTATTTGCAGAATTTCTATTTTGAGAAAAATTTTATCCTTCTATATTTGAAGGATAAAGCACTTTACCTAAGGATTGAAACATTTTATTGAAAAATATATTTCTCGGAGAAGTTTTTGCTTCATAATTTTAGGGATACCATTGGACCCATTGCAACAATGAGATGTACAAGACGTTATGTCGAAAGACGAACTTTACCACTTTGGCTGGCGAAGGGGTAGAGATGGGAAAGGATGGTAAAGGGAAACAAAGGAGGAGGCAACAATGCTTGATAACAAATGAACTGATTACGTTGCCCATATATTTGTAACCCCTCTGTACGGTGTTTTCACAATAAAATTTTTTTAAAGAAGAAAATGATCCCAAAGTAATCATTTTTCTTCTTGTTTTCCTATTTCCATGTGATTTACTCCAATTTAGAAATCCAGATATATAATTTAATTTAATCTAGCCAAAAATATTGAGTATAGGGTTCTTATAATCTCTACATTCTTCACGCTAAGATCATCAAATATGGTGAGTTTGAAATGATTAGTCTCTGTTTAACTATGTTAATATTATTTACAATTTGAGTGAAATGTTTAAAAAGTAGTATTTATTTTAGTTTAATTGCTCTGAAGAAACAATAAATGATATAATCAAAGGCTAAAAATGATTAGATTAAAATTTAGAATTCAGGAAATGTTTTTGACCACACTGGTTACTGGAACCTTCACAACAACCTCATGAGATAATGTATATTGATGAAGAATTAGGATGAATATGAAATAGGAAACTGCTAATAATATTAGGATTGGGATATGATTAGTGTAAGGATTAGCCTGAATTTTCCAGTTAGGGTTCGTGTTAGAAAAATGACAAGATATTGAGTAAAACTAAAAATTATTTTAAGAAAGATGAGTTGAATCAAAGATAGTATGTATAAATATAATATATATCGTGTGCCTTTTTGAATGCAGAGGCAACTGGTTCTAGGGTTAGGGTTACTTTTTTAATTTATGAACTAATGAATTAAAGGCACAATTCTTTCTTTCTTATAAACCAGGACAGTCACGATTTGGGGAAAAAACTCAATTTTCTACATGAAAATGTGTCTTAAAATATTTTCCAACCAGGATTAAATAATAGTGAGCGGGGTGTCATTTATTAAAATTAGGTAAGTTGATGATACAGCTTTCAAAAATATCCAAACACATAGGATTGGAACTCAGATATGTCATTGGGAAAACAGATATTGTAATTGCTCTAGCTGGGAAATAGTGTGTGCGTTCGTGTGGGGGGGGGGTTGGGGGTGTGTGTGCACCCACCACAGGTCTTCAACTCAGGCCTGGGTCCTGTCGTCAGCATATTCTGTGGAAGTATGGCACTAAACCACGTAGTCACAAGTTTTCTTCTGGCTTTTTAATAGTTAATTTGAGATGCATATCTCATGGATTTTCCTGTCTGGACTTAATCTTCTGATCCCCAGCAATCCTTGGGTTAGTATTACTGTGGGTGCTACCACAAAGTTACAGTTCATTAAACTGGAAGCAATATGGAAGTACTTGTGCAAGATACAAAGTAACCAGTTCATTAATGTGGGAGTAACAGGATCACATTAGTTTGCCTTCAAAGACATTGTTTCTGATGAGTTTAACTGAAGCCCAAAGCATAATCCAAACCTATTAGCCACACTGTATGAAGTAGCACATATTCATGATGTAGAATATGTACAATGAATTAAATCCTGAATCAAAAGACTTTGTTGGGTTTGTAGCAAAGAGATAGAGTGTCATTGAAATGAAGTCCAGACAGGAGGCCTGTAGCAAGCAGCAGAGCATTTGCTTAGTGCGTGTCCAACTGCCAGGACCATAAAGATGTAGAAAAAAGTGAAAGTGTAGGAGAAAGAGGAAAGGACAGGAGGAGGAAGGGGTAAGAGAGAAGAAAGGTCATAGCACGAGAGAGAAGAGGAGGGGACAGGGAGAAAGTAGAGGTAGGAGAGAAGGAAGAGGGAAACAGGACAGTAGGGAAGAGGAGCAGTAGAAGAGGTAGGGAGAGGAAGATAAATGTAAGATAACAACAAGAGCTGTTGGAAAACATTTTACATTAGCGATCTGCATGTGCAGGCAGGATTATTTTCTAATCAGAGAAATAGCTAGCACAGTGACAATATGGGTGTACCTGTTGCTTGGTCATTTTATTCTCTTTCTTCAGTGAGGTGTTCAGAAGAAATGCTGAGTTTGGTGTTTTACAGATACAGTTCAGGATTTCTTTTCATGAATCAAACATGGGACAGGACTAAATGCAACTTCCCTTAATTAAAAAAAAGAATAGAAGCTATATATATTAGTGTTACTATGCACGAAGAAATCCTGGAGATTTCTGGTTAATTCAGAAGTCCCCATGCAAAAATATAGGACAAGAGGAAAGCAAAACTGTTTTTAAAGTGTAATAGGTTATCATTGATGAATAGTTTTCCTGGACATTTTTCGTTTTTCTTTCTCTTTTCTTTTTGTTTTTTGTTTTTTTTTTTGCCAATTGTTCATTGCTCCAAGGCTGTGCCCTGGAGCCCTTTCCAAGTCATTATGTGAAACTCCATTTCTGTAGTCCCTGTGGGTGTGGGTGTCTTCTTAGGTCACCTGTTGAGATGTGGGGTCAACTCCCTTACGGTGGATGTGCAGTGAGTGGATGTGTGTGCATGCTCCCCAGAATTGCTGGATGAAGCCCGCCCATGCATCCCACCTAAATTCCCAGTCTCAGTTGCTCCATTTCACCCAGCAGCTGGCAGCCATGGGGCTGGATTTGAGGCCACTGCTGCCCTCTCCTCCTCCAGCTGTGCTGGTACTTGTCTTCTGTGCTCCTGAGTGTGTGGCCCATCCTAGGCAGACTCAGTTCTGGGGTCACTGCCTGTCCCCATGAGTGAGGGGTGGGGGACACCATGTTTGTACACTGCACAGTCCATGGGTAAAGGAAGGCTGAGCATGCAGTCTGCCTCCTTGGGGCTAGGTAGCCTAGCCTTGGTTCACCTCATCAGGCTTTAAGGGGGGCGGGGGACTGGAGCCATGTGCTGGCCCTTCTGCCAGCTGGCTTGTGACAGCTGCAGCAGCTCAGCAACCTGGAGCCCCTTCAGCATCTCTGTGGACCTCCATTTTCTGGACCCTGTGGAGTCAGGTACAGGGCCAACCCAACATATGCCCATCTGTGCCAGAGGAGCCTGGACTTGCAGCACACCAGCTGCAGCACCGAGGGACTGAAGCCCCGTTGGCTTTGCTGTGTAGTCTCCTCCATCACCCTTCTGGCCCATATGGGGCCAGCTCTGGGTACCATTCCAGGGATACTCCATTTGGAGGCAATGGGCTCACCCCCTACCCTCGTTGTTCTCCAAAGCAGGGGAATGGGCCTGGTCTTGGCAGTGTAGGCTGCACTGATGGAAGGCAGGACTTGGTGTCTGCCCTGCCTTCCCCCCTGGCTTTGACATCTGAGTCTGGATTGCTTGGTTTGGTCACTAATGGAGCCTTGTTGGCTACAGCGCACAGCAACAAGTGCTATACTTGCTGCAGCAGCAATGCAGTGTCCTGGGCCCCCTTAGGGTCACCACATGGACCACTGATGGGTCTACATGGGCCGGGTGTGGGTTTCATCCCAGGACTCCCATTAGGAAGCGCCACTCCCCTTCATGGTACTGGAAGCAAGAGGTGCCACATATAATATCTACTTTCTAACAGTTCCCTTCATTGAGATAAACAGAACTGGGAGATATAAATAAGTTTTATAAAAACAAAATATATAAACTATATCACTTCAACTTGTTAAACCATTGTAATATTTTTATCCAGTAGGAATTCTGTCTGTAATTACTTATTTTACACTTGAATACAACTAATGTAATATATTTTGTGTGTATTTTACTATTCTAGTATAACTTTATTTGTACTACTTACATACAATTTTTTTCAAATTCTGATATTTAATCACGTGTTTATGGTTAAGAGTTTTGTTGTACTTTTATTTCAGTTTTACATTATGGCCTTATGAATACAAACAATAAAATCCATTTTTGCTAGTATAAAGTTCAATGATCTTTGACTAGAGACTCAAGGATAGAGCATTACAAATCATACAGTAATGTGTATCACTTTGTTTAATACTGCTCTATAAAATAATTAGTAATTCAGGCGGCAGCCACTTCATCTGGCATGCTGGTCTGTCTGGTGAAGTAGGATCCTAGTGGCAGCATGACCATATCGGACCTTTGTGGGCACCTCTCCTGGGACTGTGGGAGAAGATCAGGGTGCACCTGCTGTTGGGCTAGGGCAGCAACCCAGCAGCTGCTGCCTGAATGACACAATGTCACTGACTCACATCTAGCACATGCCTGCTCCGTGGGCCTGGGCCCTGAGGATCAGCCCCTGGGAGCACACATACACTACAGGGCAGGGGCTGCCCACCTAGGAAAGAGTACAAATTAAACAGAAGCCAGTCTGTGGATCAGCTTGTACAATATTTATCCTTCATGGAGCATAGGACTATTCTGCTCTGCTGTGGGGAGAAGACAAGAAAGACAGGCCCAGGAGAGGTGATGCCAACTTTTGTACTCAGGCTGGCAAGGAAACTTCTTCCATCCTCTCTCCAGTAGGCTCAGGAAGCCCTTCCATGCTCCTTGTCCATGGAGCAGCAGCCAGGGACACTCACATCTTGTACTCCTGGCTGCTTTTTTGAGTTTGTTTGTTAATTTATTCAGAAAGCCCCTCACTCAGACAGCAGAGTTTTATTCTGGGTTTTGTAAAAACGTTCAGCATCTGAGCATTCCCAGGTTTTTTTTTATTGTTTCTTGTAAATGTGTTGTGAAATTTGTGTTTTAGGTGTTGAGGTGCGGGAGGAGGAGCCAGATTATGAACATAGTTTCCTACAAGCCTTTCATCTAAAAATGAAAATAGATTCTCTAAAAATGCCTTTCAGGAAATAAATTTGAGATGGAAAAAGGGTTGTTTTCGCATGAGATGACAATGTGCTATTTTTATATGCATGTTTTATGCGTTCAAATTACATTTAAGTAATTTACTATCTAGGAAAAATTGTCCAGACCTAAGAATTAAGTGTTTTGTGAGCTACAGGCAGGGTTATCACAAAGACCTCTTTGTTATTCGGGGTCTTTTATTGTTCCATCTGACTTTTTGGATTGCTTCTTCTATTTCATTGAAGAGTGAGATTGGGATATTGATAAGTATCACATTGAATTTGGATATAGCCTTTGGCAGTATTGCCATTTTCATGATGTTAATCCTCCCAATCCATGAGCATGGGAGGTTGCCCACTTCCTGAGTTATGCTTTCATTTTCTTTTTCAGGTTTTTAAATTTCCATCATAGAGGTCCTTCACCTCTTAAGTTAACTCCTAGGTATTTTATTTTTTGTGTGGGTATTAAAACGGGGTTGCTTTCCCAATTTCAGCCACACTCATATCGTTATTGGAATACAGGAAAGCCATTTATTTCTGAGGGTGAATTTTATACTCGGCTAGTTTGCCAAAGTTTCTGATCAGCTCAAGTAACTTAGGAGTGGAGTACATGGGGTTCTTTGAATACAAGACCAGCTCATCTGCAAAGATGGATAGTTTTACTTCATCTTTCTCTATTTGGATCCCATGAAAGTTAGCATCTTGTCTTATTGCGCCATCTAGCATTCTAATACTAAATTGAAGAGTAGTGGAGAGAGCAGACATCCTTATCTCATTCCTGAATTTATAAGAAATGTCCTTAACTTTTCACCATTAAGTATAATGATGGCTTTAGGTTTTGTCAGTCCTTAGCAGAAAGAACAGCACTGGAGCAATATCAGTTCCAAATTTCAAACTCTACTAAAAAGCCATAGTAATAACAACAGCTTTGTTCTGGCACAAGAACAGACCTGAGGACCAACAGAATAGGACTGAAGACTGAGAAATGAATCCCCTGACCTATAGCCACCGAATGTTTGACAAGGGAGCAAAAAAATAGAATGGAAGAAAGACAGCATTTTGAGTAAATGATGTTGGCACAATTGGTTAAACACCTGTAGAAAACTAAAGCTAGATCCGTATATATCACCCTGCATGAGAATCAACTCCAAATGGATCAAAGACCTCAAAATAAAAGAAGACACCATGAAAACATTGCATGAAGGAATAGGATAAACTCGAGAGCTTTTTAGTACAGGCTGAAAGAGAGCCAGAAACAAAGAGTAAAAAAAGATAAGTTAAGAAATTAATTTTTTAATTCATCTCTTTATTAAACTAGTAATTTGCTATTACAAGATGCGATGGAATTATAAATTCCAAGTGCTAATGGAGTCTGTATACAATAAACATATTATAATAGTCAAAAAACAGAAATCAAAGAAAATTTGGACAAATGGGATTACATGAAATATCAGAGCTTCTTCAAAGCAAAGGTCATAGTTAGCAAGATCAATAGAAAGCCCACGTTCTGGTAGAAGATTTCATGAGACATAAAATGGACAAGGTCTCACATCTAAGATATACTTAGGACTCAAAAACTTAAATTCTCCAACAGGAAAATCCTCAAAGAAACAACCGCTCGATAACTAAGTTGGCTAAAGACTTAGAGAGTTCTCTGAAGAAGAAATAAAAATGGCCATTAGGCACCTGAAGAAATGCTCAACTATTCTAGCTACAAAAGAATGCAAATCAAGACAACAGTGAGATTGCACCTTACCCTAGTTAGAATGGCTATAATCAAGAAATATAATAGCAACAGATGTTGGAGGGGTTGTGTCTAAAAGGACTCCTATTTCATTGTTGGTGGGAGTGTAAACTTGTTTAAACACTTTGTAAAGCAGTATGGAAGTTCTTGAAAAGACTCCAGGTAAAGCTCCCCTATGACACAGCAATCCCACTTTTGGGCATTTAGGCATTTACCCAAATGATCACAAACAAGATCATACCAAAGTTGCAAGCGCCACCATGTTTATTGCAGCATTATTCACCAAAACTATGATATGGACCCAACCTTGATGCTCCTCAGTACATGAGTTGATCAAAAAAATGTGATACACACACACACACACACACACACACACACACACACACACACACACAATTGAATTCTATGCCTCCATTAGAAAGAATGAAATTGCCCCATTTTTTAGGAAATGGAAAGACTTGGTAAGTATTATATTAAGTGAAGTAAGGCTAGGCCCAAAGAAACATAGGTCCCACGTTGTCCCTTGTTTGCAAGGACTAGTACATGTCTAGTACAAGCACAAAAGATCAAAGGCTATGTACATATGACCATATAAGATGATGTTAAACGAAATATACCCCAAGTCAGAGACACAAGTGGTTTTATCTTTCTTGCCTTTTGTTTTTAATATACTTATAATGCATTATGTGATTCTTTTGTAGGTTCATACCCCCATGGTATAATTCCTGTTTTCACTGTATTTGATTCTAGTGTACTGCATCTTTTATATACATTTTTGTAATTTGGGGAGTGGAAAGGTTATAGCAGAATGCTGAAATTGGGATGCATTGTGACGATGAGTTATACAGGACACTGTGTCGAAAATGAATTTATAATGTCAGGCAGGAGTCAAGGAAGAAGGAGTTGGAGAGGTGGGGAGGGAAGTAGTAGGGGAAAAACAAAGGAAGAGGTAACAATGCTCAATAGGAAATGTAATCATTACCTTACTCATGTAACTGTAAACCCTCTGTACAGCATTTTTACAATAAAAAATATAAAAAACATCTTTCCCTGGTGTAGATTTCCAGTGCTGCCCTGGGCATTGCATTTTTTGCCTTTTCTGGCTGTGGTTAGGTCCACCTATCTAGTGGATCAGTAGTCTTCACAGCTTCTTGGTCCTGAAGTGGTACTTGGATTATACAGTGGTGGTTGGAACCAGGCCAAGGACAGGATAAAAACACTTCCAGGGCATGGCTTCTTCATTCCCCATGCAACTGGGATTGCAAGCAGAATTTCTCTGAATTTACTCCAGAAAACAATCACTGCACCAAAAGGCAAGGTCACCAACACCTCCCCTCCTCCCCACATTGCCTCCTTTCTCTCTCCTAGGGAAAGTACAAAAGAATTTTGCAGGTTTTGGTAAACACACAATTGTCCACTACCTCCCCTGGTAAACTAGGCTTAAAGTCACTAAGTCATGTAAATGGATAATGCTGCCCTAATTATTCTGGATAACAACTTCAGGTTGTTTGATGCTTTAATTTGTAGTTATTAGTGGTGATGGTAGGAGGGCCTGAACTCTGGGTCTGGGCACTGTCCTTGATGAGCTTTTCATCTCAAGGCTAGTGCTCTACCACTTGAGCCACTAAGCCATTTCCACTTTTTCTTCTTATGTGGTGCTGAGGAATTGAACCCAGGACTTCATGAATGCAAGACAAGCATTCTACCACTGAGTTTCCTTCCCAGCCCTAATGCTTTAATTCTTCAAATTGTATTTTTGTCGGTCCTGGGGTTTAAATTCAGGACCTGGGTGTTAACATATCACTGAGTTATTCAGCTCAAGGGGAGCCTTCTACCACTTGAACCACAGTGCCACTTCTTTTCCTCATAATGATGAGGAGAATATTTGAAGGTGAATACGTGATTACAGAGGTATGCTTTCTTGAGTTATATGTTCATGGCATAGTTTACATACTGTTGAAAATGAGACAGTTAAGATAGGGTTGTTGACATTCCTTGTATCCTTAGCAGTATAATATAAAAACCAGTTGTATAATATATTATTTATAGTAATTATAGAATATCCCTAATTATGCATATATTATAAATATATCATTTATATTTTATGTAATATAGTATTTTACGTATATTATGCATACATAATTTAATTTCTCTGCTCATCTGTCCAGGAATTAAATTAGAAATGTCTTTGAAAATTGATACTAAAGTAGGGTCCTTACAAGTTCGATTGCAGCATAGCGTTTTACCCAATAAGTAGTTATTTATTCAGAATTGGTTTAGAAATGGAATATCATAACATAATTGAACATTCAGAAATAATTATGTAGGAACATGCCAATTACGGAATTCAAAATATATAACACGAGGACCTGTTGCAACAATGAGAAGTACAAGTTGTCATGTCAAAAACGAACTTTACAACTTGCGGGGGGAGGATTGGGAATGGGGGGAGGGAGGATGGGAAGGGATGGGAAGGGTAAACAAAGGAGGAGGCTACAATGCTTGATAACAAATGTACTCACTATCTTGCCCATGTAATTGTAACCCCTCTGTACAGTATTTTCACAATAAAAAATATATAACATGATTCATATCTGTAATCCCAGCTACTTAGGGGCTGAGATCTGAAGATAGCTATATGAAGCCAGTCTAAATGAAATGGCTCAGGGACAAGACCCAGACCATAGTTCAAGTATCAGTACTGGCACAAAAATAAATTATGTGACTAAAACATACAAATATATTTAGTTAAATAAAGTTGTCATTCCTTGTATCCTTCACAGTATAATACTAAAACCAGTTTTATACATATATTATTTATAATATTTATAGAATATTATTTATAGAATATCAATAATGATACATGTATTATAAATATATCATTTATATGTTATGTAATAGAATACATTACATATATTATGCACACCTAATTTATACTGATAAAACTAATATCCATTAAATTGATATAAGTTTTAGAATAGGGAATAGATTTTCTTTAGTACAACAAGAAAGTAACTAGTCACAAAAATTATTTCTTTTGTATTATATATCCATAAAAACTATTCCCTGTGTATTCAAGGTACTTAATGATAAAAGCCTGTGTTCATCAGAAAAAGGGAATTTGTTCTCCTTAAGGAATTACTCCAGGAATAATAAACAGTGGACGGTGAGTGATGTTCATTCAGGTATTTTTGTAGAAATTAAACCGATCTTTATTTGGTATAAAGATCACTTACACTCTCATTATCCACACCCTTTTCATTTAAAAATGCTTATATTCTGTAGCATTGTTATTGCCCTTATAACCATAATTAGGAAGATAATGTGAGTTCATCCGCTCCATAACTCTTTAAAGGTAATGAATGTTACAGAGAATAGCCTCAGATATGCCTGGTGGAAACCTGGATTTGAATTATAGGTCGACAACTAATCAGTCTTAGGTACTTGGGAAATTTGTTTGGCCTTCTTCCTACTTCTGTTTTTAATAAAATACTTAATTCATTTCCTAACTTGAAGAACAGACATGAGCACTAAAATTACCCTAATGCAAGTGCAGTGCTTGGAATGGTGTCTGCACATTGTGAAGTAGGTCTCAAAGAAGTCAGTTTCCACCAACATGGTCACAGCATCCTTCCTGAAGGCCTTAAGAAATATATACCCAATTGATATTAATATCTGTGAAAATTTGTCTTTACTACCAAAAAAGTTCTTTTCTTCATATGAACAATGAAAGTAATGTTGCGGCTATCCTGTGTCTTTTACTCTGAAGGAATTTTGCCTAAATTTCATTCTTACTCTATTAGTGGTAGCAGTAGCATTCTTTAGTGCTACCCTTCATGTTTCTAGTTCTGTTTTCCATTTGGAATACTATTGTAACTTAGTTTATAAACTTTGTTATGAGAGTAAATAAAATACAACTGCTGAAGTTTTCAACAATGACAATGCATTACATTTTATGTGCTTACTACTTTCCTAAAATTATTCTTTTTGGATTATATATCCCTAACAAACTATTTTTTTATGATTTCTTATATGATTTATATACATTTCTTATGTGTTTCTTATATGATTTTTAGAGATCCATAAATAAAACAGCAAAGAACAGTAAAAGTGTAGGAAAGAAGTCATAAACAATACTATTATGGTGGTCTCAATGGTTAAGTGTAAAGAATATGTAAGAAAACAGTTGGAAGATTCATTTTCTCTTTTCGCTGTTCTCTCCCCCTTCTTTGTAGAAAGGTTCTCACTATGAAGCGCCAAGTGGTCTGGACCTTTCAAGCCTTGTCTCAGTGACAGAAGTGATGGGATTAGGGACATGTGTTCCCATGGATGGCTTTTAGGAAGTTCACAATATAGCAATACGAATACACATAAAAACTTGCGTGAGTCATGTATATTCCCCTCCTCAATTTGCAAAATTAAATTTATATGTCAAAACATCAAATTACTTACATTATAATATATGCAGTTCAACTGGCACCACTAGCACCTCCATAAATCAAATGCAAACTAAAAGCTCTATTTCAAAATCCAACATCTAAAGCAGTGTTGGAAATACAAGAAGATACACAATAAATCTAAAGGAGTGAGATCTTTAACACTGGCAATGAGCAATGATAGCTGAATATTTAACCACGCTTGAAAAGTCCAGGTGTTCACTATGTAATTAGAGTTGCAGAGTTGACCTTGGTATCAATATTTGAGATAAAATTCAAAGGCAGCTAAGGTTGCTGCAGTATTGTAGCTCAATACAGTGTGACCCTGCCTGATAATGGTAAAGCCCAGAATAGATGCTAAGTCAGTAAAATGTATAGGAAGGATTCTCCATTGAGAATAATTGCAGGGGGTGATCATCACTCTTGCGTTGAAAATGTATAGCCCATCATCCTACTTTAAGCTTTAGCATATTTCTGATCTGAAGACCATTATAACACACCAATGTGCCATAAATGCTGATCAGTGTAGGTGTATATTACTGTAATATATGTAAAATCCTTACAGGTATGTAACGGCCTGCCCCTGACACTTCATTTTGTGTTCTTGAGTTTCTTGGAGAAATCCTCATAATTAGGCAATTCCCACTCATCTAATTCTGAATCAGGAAACTGAGATAAGATATTAGGGTAATCACTCCAGTCACATGGTCTGTGATCTATGAAATAAATGACATTATTTCACAATGTATATGTGTTTCTGGAAATGTATGCAATACCAAATACCTAGGGACAATTATCTATCTCATATTATCAGAAGTAAAGATACTCCTGAATTGTACTTTCTTGCTAGAGGATCATAGGGTGACTGCTGATGTTTGGTATCTTTCCAGGTGCTCCTATACATTTGTCAATGTTCTTTGAGGAAGTTTTTGTCATAGTTTGTTTTGAGGTGTTCAGAATATCAGTACTGTCACTAACCGCAACCATGGGACAACCAAGATGATGGGATACCTGGACAAAGAACTAAGAAATCACAGGAAGTGATAGGAAAGAAGACACCAGAGGACCCAAAGCGTCAATGCCAACTTCTGGATCCCTAAATCCTGCTTGACATGCTTTATATTCATTCTACTACCGGGGTGGGGGTGGTGGTCAGTGGCTGCAGGTATGTCCGCAAAGACATCAATATAGCTTGTGGTTACAACTATTAACATGAAGTATTGTTTGTAGACATAGTGACAATTGAATCCCTTCTTGTTAGGGAGCAGAAGGGAACAATAGTCATTCCAACCATAACACAGACATCCATTGTGTCTCTGAAGTCTTAATCTTTTAGTGTCCAACAGCTCGAACTTAAATACTCTTGAGGTAATAAATCATACCCCTGTCTTCCCTTGACTGCTTGGCTTTACAGAGCACAGCTCTCAGCCTTTCGATTGCTGTTTGAGATGGCTTCCCAATCTATCTTTTTCCAAGTCTAATAGCTTGACTTTAGGATCACTCACAAGGTCTGTGACAGATGTATTATTTTGAAAACAATATTTTTTCTAGGATAGGCTCAATTTTAAATTTTTATTTTATTTCAAAAATACTATACAGGGTAGTTACAGTTACATGAGTGAGTTGCATTCCTTATTGAATATTGTTACCCACTCCATTGTTGTTCTCTTATCCCTTCCCACCACATATACCACCCACCCACTCCAAAGTTGTAAAGTGCATTTCCGTTATATATCCGTGAATATCATTGTTGCAATGAGTTACTCTTTTTACATCTTTCATCATTATATTTTTTCCCTTTCCTTCTCCAAATCAGATAAATGTATATACAAGATGGAAGGAACCAGAATCAAGACAGAGATTGCCAGGGATAAACCAATGGCAAAAGACAAATGAAATAAAATAAGATCTAGATACTCTACCGACATCAAGGTTGACATCTGAAAAAAGACGGTTTTTTCCATGTTTTGGAGTTCATTTCAATTAGCTTCATTTTGTAAGGTCAAATATACATAGCTCTGGAGCCCGTAATCCCACTCCTGGGCATTTGTTGAAATGATCTCAAGCTAAAACCCATTAAATCTACAACAATGTTTTTGGGAGCATTATTGGAACCAATCAAGATGCCCCTCAATAGATGAATGGATCAGGAAAATGTGGTATATATAAACAATGTAATTTTATGCATCTATCAGAAATAATGACACAGCCCCTTTCATAATAAAATGGAAAGACTTAGAAGCCAATCATATTATGTGAAGGAAGCCAGACTCAAAGAAACATAGGTTCCATGGTTTCCCTCATTTTTATTAATTAATATATGCTTAGGATAGTCCTTAAACTCTTAATATTCCCTGTTTTCTCTCCCTCTTCCTCTCTCATTCCATTTGTGTGTGCGCACACACACACACACGCACACACACGTACACTAATGAAACTTGACTCAGAGCCTCAAACTCTTGCTTGTTTTTTTTCACTCATGATTGACTGAGTTTGTAGTATTTGAACCAAGGTTTAACTCTGTCGTTGATTGAATAATTGAACATAAATGTGTCATGGATTGCTACACCAGCCATCTGTGAACCATGATATTTTAATCTCAGGCTCGTGACTATCTAGGAATAGGGAGGAAGCACTGGCATCCAGCTCTATTGCCAATTGTCTTTTCTTTGTTTTGCTTTTGTTTTTTGTTGGTTTTGTACATCCAAAATGTGTAAGGAAAACAAATCTTTTATAATAAGGACTACTCCCATAAAATGTGTGAGGTTTAATGGTTACCTTAATAATGTTATGCTTTTGCATCCACATTATGTGATTTGATTTTTTGAACTCTATTGTTGCGAACAGTCAAGTTACATATATACAATTTGAATCTTCTGGTCTTGGTTTTATAGTTTGTTAGGTGTTTCTAAACAGAATTTATCAAGGTTTAACTCTGTACTACTGAAGCAAGACTTTTATGATTATTCAATGTCTTGTAAATCGTAAGTTCTTCACTGCTTGTGGCACCATATGAGCACAGGTAGTTTCCTATAACACCTCCACATAGTTTAGACCTCAATGCCACGCACTCTTCTGCCAAATATGCAAGGGCATCCTTTGTAATTTTCCATTCATTTTCACTGTTCTTCTCTTTCCTCTCCAGTGTTAAATCCTGTGATGGTCATGTTGATTTTCTCCCCTGTTATATTAATTATTGCATCTTGGGAACTACAGGTATGCACTAATGTACTTCTGTCCATTCCCCTTGTGATTTGGCTTGTACCCCTCTCATCTTGAAGAGCCAGAAATTGGGGATATGTTCTTCACTCTTTATCTCAGACATCTATCTTTACTTTCTAGCAATACATTCATCGAATTATTTTTGTAAAGTATAAGGCCTTGAAAATGATTATTGCGTTTTCATGGCTTTATTATTTGGCATTAGGGAAGAACATAGGTCAGTAATTGTAATTTAAATAAAAGAAGATTGCAATCATGCCTCAATAGATATTGTTCATTGGATAATATTTACTTCAAGGTCTGCCTGCCTGCTTCCTTTTCATTGTTTCGTTTATTTTTCAATGCAGCCTTTTCTTCTGGAAATTATTTGTGGACCTAGAGAAAATCAATTCCTACTGTAATTAGTCATTAATTTTATTCCAGCATCATTTCACAGATCCTTCTGAGTCTCTTCAGGGTCTCTATAGAAGTGCTTTACATTCTTAGATATGTTTTAATAGTGATGCATCCAAAGATAAATACACATTGTTTAAGTCACCATTTTGATGACTGGAAAAAAAATAACCATGCTGCAATCTCACTATATGGCAATTTTATTGTTTTAAATTCTTTTAGATTAAAGTTGATGCTGGAGAATGAACAATCTGTGTACATTTTATATTTTCCTAATTAATTTTAGTATACCTTCCAATATTATAAAAAATTAAAACATTATTACTGCTTACATAGTTTTAGGATTTCTAAAATGGTCAGAGTAAAAGTTTCATTCATTCACAATTTTAAGACAATAGAGTGTCCATTATTACTAAGTGAGACATTTAAAAATTTTTATTTGTGGTTCTTAAAAGTTGTGCTGGGGAATCAAGTCCAGTGCTTCATGTGTCTTAGTCTACTGTGTGCCTCTGAGCCTGATGTGACCTGTGGTTTTATTTTCACTCAACTGGAATAAAGAAAATTTTCACTAGAAAGGAATTATTACTTGGTTTCTTTCTCCAATATCTCTTGCATACATAAAAGTAATACAATTCTAAACTGACAGAAAATGGTGTTCCTATTTGGAGTAACTGTATATTTTTTGTCACCCAACTCTTCACTAAGTCTTGCCACTTTCCTATCCTCCTTCCCATAAAACATGACTGGATCCACTGGAAACCCACTTCCAGTCAGCCTCCTCATTCAAAAGTCCAACCTTAACTAACCTACCCACTGGTAGTCCTGCTGTAAACTTTCAAAGGCCTGACTGCAACCAGACTGCTTCCTGAAAGCCCTCCTCTGCTACAGGGAAAGCCTTCTTCAACTCCACCCTTTCCTGGAATCCTTGCTCTGTACCACCAGAAACCAGGCCATATCCATATCTCCTCCTTCTATGTCTCTCCTTGCTCCACCAAGAACCCAGCCTACATCGGGCTTCTCCCTCGAATCCTCACTTCATCCACCAGATACCCAGCCCCTAACTACACTATTTCCTCATAAACCCATTAATCCCATATCTTAGTACCTCCAAACTCATCCCTTCTCTTTCATACCCCACCCCACAACCAGACTTCTCCCTCCAGTCCCTTCTGGTTTCATCAGAAATTCTGCCCCTCTCTGTCTGCTTCTAAGTGGCCTAACTTGTCAAACACAGCCCCGAACCTACCTCTTCCCACAAAGCCAATCATGCTACATAAAAACCCTCCACCTCCGTATAACTGCCCTTGAAGCCCAGCTTTGGTTGGCCAGAAGCTTCTCACATAGCCCATCTCCTGCTTGGAAAGCCAGCTCTGCTTCACAACAAGTCTCTCCACCTCCCATACCTACTCTCTCAATGCCTTGGATTGCTCCCCAGGTAAATCCAACCCTATTGGATGCTCCCTCAGATCCACACTCTACTCCAACAGATACCCTGCCCATAATTATACTACACCTTTGTAGAATTTCCACTCCTTCTCAAAGCCCCTCCTCCAATTAGCCCCATGGCTCTAAGCCCTGACCTGCTCTACAAGACCCCCACAAAAAATCTCCCACCACACTATCCCATCTCTTGACACCCACATTGCTTAACTGGAAACCACTGCACCAGTTGGCCCCCTTCTGGAAGCCTCACCATGCTCAACTGTAAATCCCTGTCCCTCCGTAGTCTCTTTTTGAAGGTTGCCTTGCACTACTGGAAACCCAGTCCAAAGCCCTTGTCCTGCCTTGTAACACTGAAATCCCCTCCCAACCTTACTCCTCTTTTCGAAGTGGTGACTGGCTACACCAGAAAGCCATCTTAACTAATCTAGTCCATTGGATCCTATCCCTGCTTTAACAAAACCCTGGTCCTGAAAAGCTTCTCTATACATTGTGAATACATCCTGCTCTGCTAGAAACCCCACCTCCTCCCTAACACACTTCCCAAAGGCCTGCCATTCTCCACCAGAAACCATGCCTCTTACTAGCCCACTTCTTCCTAGCACTGTCCTGCCCTCTTAAAGCCAGACCCTGAAAAGCCTCTCCCTCATAGATCCATATTCCTGCACCAGAAACCACACCTTCTGTCAGCCTCTTGCCTCCATTCCATTCCCTGCCTTATGGGAAACCCCACCCTACATATCCTACTAGAGCTCAGAGTGTTCCACCAGAACCCTTCCTGTAAGTAACCTCCTCCTTTGTAGCCTTGTTCTTCCTTCTCAAAGCTCTTCCCCAAACAGCCTCCTCCCCAGTGACCCAGTCTTCATCCACTGAAAACCCATCTACCTGCCAGCCTCCATCCTAAAGCCCCACCTATTCCACAAGTCTAGTCCTTCCTGTCCCCTCTCTACTATCTCAAAGTCCTACACAGACTGGCCTTCATCCTCAAAGCCCTGCCCTGCTCCACCACAGGGACTGTGCCAATACCAACTCTTCCTTTGAACCAGACAGAAACCCTACACCATCTCATAAATTTTATTAGAAGCCTTAGTCTAGTTGGAGTTTCTGTTATCAAGCAGATACACATTGTGTGAAAATGTATGAAGATGATTCCTCTAATTGGAAAACATCCTTTGAAGTATTAGTAAGGTTTCATGAGTGGTCATTTTATTTCTGGAAAATTCATACATTTGTGCCCATTAACTTAAAAAATATTAGTTATTTTAAATCCTCTGGCTTTGTTGAGGAAAGAGTTAGAGTGTATAAAGATGACTTTCAACTCATCTCTCTAACGAATAATTTTGGAGTTGCTTCCCTTACTATATACTGGAGTTTTTAGTAACAGAAATTGTCTACCAGAATCAATGATTTTCCTCCTTCCACTAAAGTGCCCTTTGGAAAAGACTGAAGTGAGATTACTCAGGTAAAATGCCAGAAATAAAGACGCATTTTGAGATCATAACACAATTATTATGAAGACCCCACCCACTAGACTTACATTCCTATTGGTTCAACAGTGTAAGCCAGACCAGTATTTTACCAAAGCTTTGTATGTGGCATGCTATGGCTTATTCAGGCTTGATACAAAATGTCTCTGCCCAGGATTAAATGATGACATTTATAGCTAAAATTACTTAAAGTCATTATTAACATCTAATGCATGGGGAGGTTTTTGTTTATACTTCTCTTTTTCCCTTTCTTTCTTCCTCCTTCTTTCTTTTATTTATTCCTTTCTTTCTTTCTTCATTTTTCTTTCCTCTTTTAGGAAATGAGTATGAATTTTGATATTTTGTTTGCTGAACAAGTATTCTACCATTAGAACATTCTTTTTTGATTTAGTTACTTTGCTTATAGGTTATCAATTTTGCTGAAGGCCAAATAGAGGCTAAGTTCCTCATTTCTGTCTGCCAAGTAGCTGGGATTACAAATGCATTCCAACATGCCAGCATTTAGGATGATATGAGACTATTACTTTCCTTGCACACAGGTTCTGAACTGTGATGCTCTCAAGTTTTAACTCTTCAATTAGTGATGTGAGTTCCAGTAGCCTGCCCTCAGCATAGATTGTCTAAATGAATGATTAAAGGCAATTTCACTTGAATCTCTTTTTCTTTGCCAGTCCAGGGACTGTTATAGATTTATTTCTAGAAAATTTTTGTGTATATGTTATATGTGCACATTAATTGTAAAAATGTTACTTTTTCCTCCTTTTTTCCTTTTTTTAATTTTTCTTGGTCATAGGGCTTGAATTCTGGGTCTGGGCGTTGTCCCTGGGCTCAGTGCCACTTCCGGGTTTTCTGGTGGTTAATTGGAGGTAAGAGTGTCACAGATTTCCTGCCAGGGATAGCTTTGAACTACCATCCTCAAATTTCAGCTCCTGAGTAGCTAGGATTACAAGAATGAGCCAATGGCACACAGCTAAAATGGTACTTATTTTAAGTTCTATGATATAGTTGAGGGAGTAGCATGAGTGTATAGAAAGATAACTTTCAAGTCATCTCTGTAAATAATTTTTTTCATTTTCATAATATTTATTTCAGTGATTAATAACCGAAGCTCCCAAAGTAACAGTGTGATCCTTCATTTTCTCATTCCCATAGATACTATTGGAAGAGAATGAATGAGATTTAAGTCTAAGACAATATGTACTTGAAATTATAAAAAAAATATTTTGACATAAAGAGCCACATAACACAACGTGCTTTTCATTTTCTAAAGAAAGGAATGTCATACAAGTATGTTTATTGGCAGGCTTTTTTCATCTGAAAAACAAAGAAAAAACAATATCCTAAAAAAGCTGAAAGCGATCAGCAACCATGTAAATGTGATATAGCATTGGAGACTTGAAGACATGAATTGGTTCAGATAAAATAATTCTTTGAGAAAGGTATCTGTTCAATTAATTTATTCATTACAAATTTTTTATTTTTATTTACATGTTAATATATAAATACATACAAGTGTATGTGTGTGTGTGTGTGTGTGTGTGTGTGTGTGTGTGTGTGTGTGTGTGTGTGTGTGTATCAGCAGCATCTGTCCAGTAAACTGTCTGGTTATGTATGGTTAGGTAACTTCATCATGTCAAGTTCATCAAAAGGATGGACTTCCATAAACCTTAACAACCCTGCAACACCAGTGCACATGCAAACTTAAGTTTTCATCATTGTAAGCTAGACCTGTGTTTTACCAAATCTTTATATATAGTGTGCTATTTTTTCATTTAGGCTTAACAGAAAATATGTTTGGCCCTAGAAATAAATGATGGCATTTATTACTATGATAATTTAGTGTAAATCTTTACATTGAACACATGGTCAGTATTGTTTTTTCTTTCCTTTTCTTATTTTATCTTTAGGAAGTTGATTTGAGTTTTGATGTTCTGTTTGCCAGACAGGTACTCCACCACTGGAGCCACTCCATCAATCCTTTCTCATTTAAGTTACTTTACTCCTAGAGTAGCAATTTTTGCACCCATCCCAGAAAGCAGGGATTATGATTGCATTCCAATATTCCTACCTAGTAGGTTGATATGAGTGTTTCTTTTCCTTCCTTGACTGATTCAGAACTGTGATCCTCTCAAATTCTACCACTTTATTTTATGGTGTGACCTCCAGTTCTGCCTACTTCTAAAAGATATGACAGAAATAAATGATTACAGGTAATTTGAATTAATCATTGATTAATATAGGTGATTTGATATAAAAATGTAGGGTAAGTTTGCAAGTATAACCACAGTAGTCAGATATTTTGCTAAGTAATTTTGTTTCACATTTAAAACACACCTCTACCAAAATTAAGGACTTACTTTTGCTGTCTGTCAACTTGTATGTCATTTGGGAAAATCAACTTCATGTCTTCCATATGTGATAAAGGACTTTGAGTGGTCTGATGTGTTAGTTCACATCTATAATCGTGGTTAGAAATCAGAAATAAATAGATCACCATTTGAACATAGGCTAACCAAAAAATTAGGAAGTCCCAATCTCAACAAATTAGTGGATCATGTTGAAGCATGCCATTAATTTCAGCACAACAAGAGACTAAGTCTCTGCCAAGTACCTGTGCCACTTAGGTAACTGGCTCACATGGAGCCAGTCAACTCTCCTGATGCAGAAACTGGGCTGAGATTGCTCAAGAGGAGGGAGGAGTCTGCCACACTTTCCTAGGTTGGACCTCACAGAATGCAGTGAGCTTGCTTGCTTTACTCCCCTAAATGCCTTAATATGCCATGCTGCTGAGTGTTCATGATTTGATTCCAGTGATCTGTGGTAGAGGTATAAGGGAACATTAAATTAAAGTTCACATTCACTAATTGAGCTGCTCTTCCCAGCCTGTGAGTTCAACTCAGCAAGTGTTCATTATTTGAGAGTTGAGAATACTGAAGTAGGAGAGAGAGAGAGGGTGAGTGAAAGAAAGGAGAGAGAGAGAGAGAGAGAGAGAGAGAGAGAGAGAGAGAGAGAGAGAGAGAGAGAGAGAGAGGGAAGGAAGGAGGGAAGGAAGGAAGGAAGGAAGGAAGGAAGGAAGGAAGGAAGGAAGGAAGAAAGAAAGAAAAAAGAAAAAAGAAAGAAAAAGAAAGAGAGAAAGAAAATGTTTGAGAATGAATTTTTTAGAGTCTGGAGTCACATGGCAGTACTACGTGTATTTTATATTAGGTCTGCCCCAGGCCATGCAGACCCTATGCAGATGCCTTTTCACTTCTTGGCTAAGTTTCTACCCTTTATGTGTTATCTAGGTATCTGGCACACCTGGAGGCAGCCACCTCCTCCTCCCACTAAGTCACGACCTGGTCAGCCTATGATCACACTTTCCATCTGACTGGAGGTGAATCCCAGGCCCTGAAGTCACATCCAGATCCAGTATTGCTAGTCTTTCCCCCTACCTGGCCACACCTCATCCGATCCTTTGCCTAGATACATCCAGGCCCGAGGTTGGGTCGCCCTATTTTTTGTACATGCCTTTCCACCATGTATGGCATGGGCAGCAGTTCAGTAAATAAACAACTTTACCTGGCTTAATACCGTGTTGTCTTCTCGTCATTGGTTACCTAATGAAATTCAACTAATTAGTATGCTTTACACTTCAGAATTTCTAGTTATGAATCCATGGATATTTTATTTACACATGTGAGTTCAGTATCTAGAAAACACATGCATTAACTCATCATTTAACATTATAATTCTGCCAGGAATCTTTCATAACAGCTTAATTAACCATAACATCTATTTTGTTTACTTTCCTTTGTTTTGTTTTGTTTTTTTGCTTAAAATAATAAGAGTTGTCGGGACAATATGAAAGGATCTCTGGTTTCATATTTTCTAATCACCCCAGGCTACAACCTGTGTGTTGCCAGCTCAGATGATGGTACTTTGAAATCCTAGAAAGTAGATGCACATCATAAGGGCCAATGGCTACAGGATTTCTCAGATTTTTTTTAAATGTAATTGTTACTAATTGTACAGTGAGGTTACCATTTCACAATTCATGTAATGTGTACATTTGTCTTGTAGACAAGGCTATCCTTTCCTCAGCTTTCTCCAGTTTCTGGGTTTTTTTGTGTTGAATGTTTTTGCTTTTGTGCCTGACCTTCTGCTTGAACTCAAGATTGGGTGCTGCCTCAGATTTTTTTTTTGGGGGGGTCCGTTCATGGGACCTGAACTCTGGGCCTGGGCACTGTCCCTCGCTCTTCAGCTCAAAGCTAGTGCTCTATCACTTGAGTCACAGCACCACTTATGTTTTTTTCTTTTTGCTTATGACGTGCTGAGGAATTGAACCAAGAGCATCATGCATGCATGGCAAGCACTCTACCACTGAGCCATCTTCCCAGTCCCCGCCTCTGACTTTTTGTAAGCAAGGCTACTCTACCTCTGGAGCCCCAGCTCCATTTATGGTTGTTGGTTGTTAATTGGAGAGAAGAGTCTCACAGATTTTCTCACTCCAGTTGGCTTTGAACAGTGATCATCAGCCTCCTGAGTAGCTAGGATTAAGCCTGAGTCCCCAGTGTCCAGCTAATATAGAGTTGGTTCATGCTTTCCTGGTTGTGTTACAATTTTCCTCACCTCTTGGCACTAATACTACATATTGCCTAGCTCAAATCTGAATTGGTGGAACATGCTTGTATTTGAGGAAGGCAGGAATAAGAAACTATAGGCCATAGGGAAATATAAGCTAAACAAATCATTCAGAATATCGCATAAAGACAAATAATTTTACTGCAAGTTTACTGTGTCCTGTCTTTACTATTAATTCTGCATGGCCTGTGAATGATGTCATACATATCCAAATAGCCATTGGTAGAAATAAGATTTCTCATCCTGTCCTAAAAACAAAACAAAAACCAACCAAAAGTATTATGTATGAGCCCAGCAATTTCCTCTAATTAGAGACCAATCTGCCCTAGTTTATGAAAAAATGTCCTTTATTCAAGTGCTGCTACTTTTTCTAACCATAAATATAATGAAATCTGTAGTAGACTGTGGAATTGTATACCAGAGCTGTCATTTTAATTCACAAGAAATTCAGACATTTATATGTTTATTTTTTTGTCAGTTGTGGCGCTTGAATTCCAAGCCTGGGCACTGACTCTGAGACTCTGTGCTCAAGTTAGATAGTACTGGGTCAATTGAGCCATGGAGCCACTTCAAGCTTTTGAGTTGTTAATTGTAGATAAGAGTCTTATGGGAACTTTTCTTCCTGGGCTGGCTTTGAACGCTATACTCAGTTCTCAGCCTCATGAGTAGCCGGGATTACACGCATGAGCCACTGGCACCTGGCTTCACATAGACTTTTTTTTATTGTGAAAATAACATACAGAGAAGTTACAATTAAATGGACAAGTTATTGAATAAATTTCTTATCAAGCATTGTTGCCCTGTCCTTTGTTTCCCCTTCCCATACCTTCTTATCTCCACCACACACCTCCTCACCCCACCCCCACTTCTCACCCCTCCTGGCCAAAGTTGTAAAGTTCGTTTTTCAAAATATTGGCTTGTACATTTCATTGCTGCAATGGGTCCACCTGTATCCTTTTTTTAAAAATGTGTATTTTCCTTCCCCTTCACAAATTATACCAACATCAAATACAGTGAAAGCAGTGGATATACTGTGTGGAAGGGACATACAAAACAACAAAGAAATCATCTTATGAATATCTTTGAAACAATCGCAAGAAAGAAAAAAATATTTGAATCTTTCTCTTGGGGTATATCTCATCCAACATCAACTTATCTGACCTTTTCTGCATGTCTCGGAAATATACTAGTTATTGCAAATAAGGGAAAACAAGGGACTTATGTATCTTTGGGCCTGGATTACTTCACTTAATATAATTTTTTCCAAGTCTTTCCATTTCCTAACAAATGGGGCAATGTCATTCATTCTGATAGAGGCATAGAATTCCATTGTGTATATAGACCACATTTCCTTGATTCATTCATCTACTAAGGGGCATCTGGGTTGGTTCCACATCTTAGCTATGGTAAATAATGTCGTAATATACATAGTTGTGCTGGTAGCTTTGGTATGGTCTTGTGATCATTTGGGTAAAAGCCCAAAACTGGGATTGCTGGATCATAGGGGAGCTCTATGTGGTGTCTTTTGATGAACCTCCTTAATACAAGTTTACAGACCCACCAACAATGCAGTAGGATTCCCTTCTGTCCATATTCCCTCCAGCATCTGTTGTTATTAGAGTTCTTGATTATAGCCATTCTATCTGGGGTGAGGTGGTACCTCAATGTTGTTTTGATTTGCATTTCTTTCATGGCCAGGGAGGTTGAGCATTTCTTCATGTGTTTATTGGCCATCCTTCTTTCCTCTGCAAAGAAGTATGTCTTTAAGGCTTTAGCCCACTTATTTATTGGGCAATTGTTTCCTTGAGGGTTTGTTGTTGGGTGATTTAAAATTTTGAGTTCCAGGCATATTTTAGATATGAGACCCTTGTCCGTTGTGTGGTTAGTGAAGATCTTCTCCTAATCTGTGGTTGATCTATTGATCTTGCTAGCTATGTGCTTTGCCATGCAGAAGCTCTGCAATTTCATGCAATCCTGTTTGTCTAACCTTTCTTTGATTCGTTGTGTTTCTGGGTGTCTTAAGAAAGTTTCGGCGTGTGCCAAGGAGTCCTAGGTAGTCTCTTATTCACGGACTCCACTCCTAAACTACTCACGGTGATTCAAATCTTTGGCAAAGCAGCAGGGTATAAAATTAACCCTCAAAAATCAATGGCTTTTCTGTATTCCAACAATGAGAAAAGCGTGGCTGAAATTAGGATAGCATCTCCATTCATAATAGCACCACAAAAAATACCTGGGAATTAAGTTAACCAAAGAAGTAAAGGACCTCTATGGTGAAAACTTTAAAAACCTGTTAATGGAAATCAAAACAATGTAAAAATGGAAAAACCTCCCATTCTCCTGAATTGGAAGAATCAACATAATGAAAATGGCAATACTTCCCAAGACTATCTATAACTTCAATGTGGTACCAATCAATATTCCAACCTCATTCTTCAGGGAAATAGATGAAGTAATCCAAAAATTCATATGGAACATAAAAGACCTCAAATAGCAAAAATTATCCTTAACAGAAAGAACAGTGCTGGAGGAATATCAATACCAAATTTCAAACTCTACTACAAAGCCATAGTAATCCAAACAGCTTGGTACTGGCAAAAGAACAGACCGCAGGACCAATGGAATAGAACTGAAATCCCCGAAATGAACCTAGAGACATATAGCCATTTAAACTTCGATAAGGTAGCTTAAAAAAGAAAGGAAGAAAGACAGCCTCTTCAGTAAATGGTGCTGGCAAAATTAGGTTACTACTTGTAGAAAAATAAAGCTAGATCCTTATATATCACCCTGCACCACAATCAACTCCAAATGGATCAAAGACCTTGGAGTCAAAGCAGACACTCAAATAGTCATTTTATAATGATGAACTGCTTAGTGTCTCTGGCTCACATATATAATCCAAGCTATAGTTAGGAATAAAGGTATGAGAAGCAAACACTGAGTGTGTGTTTTTCATGATGCTTTGCATTGGCATGATTTAATATTGTTTGTTTCTTATACTACAATGCTCTTATTTTTATTTTTACCTAGGTGGGGGAGATAGGTGCTAGGCAGTGTTGAACCTTCTTTGGTTGAGAGGGAGCCATGTGGAAGTTCTTGCCTTGTATGGCATGTAATTGAAATCCTCCTGCTTTCACCTCCCCATGGACCAGGGTGATAGAAGGATTCCATCATGCACAGCCAGGGATTGGGGATCATTGCAGGTAAAACTTCACTGGTCTTGAAATGATGTCCCCACTAGCTAGCTTTACAGGCATATGCCTTCAAAACCTTGTTGTATTCCGTTTCACTTTGAAGTAGTGTTTGTACATACTTAGAGATAAAATGGTAACACATTACATGTTTAATATATAGAATAGTCAATATAATTAGCAAGTTTATCTCCTAAAACATTGCAGCTAATGTATTTTGGTAACTTCCTGACTCTGCTAGTCACTTTTTTTGAATATACCATAAACGTGAATACATTAATAATGTGCACTAGAAGATTGGATGTTGATAGATATAGACAAGTTAGACTATGTGTAGTAAATATATATTTATCTATTGCTGCTCTGAAGAACATTATCATATATTCTCCATAACAATACCACCATATATTCACCATGACAATAATTTTCCTGCAGTGTAGAATTTTTCATATCATAATCTGCCATCTTTTAATCTTTTTACATTCTCATAAGTATGCATTTTTTCTTGTTTCTTGAAATTATTAAGATGGAATTTAAAAAATCGTAGAGTCTCCTAAAATTAGCTCATTTTGTTTGGTTTTGTGTTGCTAAATCATTAAAACCAAGGTTTCCTGAAAGTTATGCTAGCAGACTATATGACTAAATTGTATTGTAATTACATCTTATTATTGTATTTTGATATAGGATTTTGCTGTTGCTGTTTTATGATATAGTGTCTTGAAGCCCAACTGAAACTTGCAATCCCACTGCCTCCATTAACAATGCTTTATCATCAGGTTCTGGAGGCTCATAATTATAACTCCAGCTAATCAGGAGGTTGATACCTGACATTTAGTTCAGACAGCCTGAGCAGGAAATTTTATGAGTCTCTCCTCTCTAGTTCACTAAAAAAAAGCTTGCAGCTGAACTGTAGTACAATTGGTAGAGCAACATGGTCAAGGGAAAGAAGCATGGGATTGTCATATAGCCCCAGAGCTCAAGCCCTAAGACACAAATATGCACAGACACACATTCATACACACACACACACACACACACACTCCCACACACTTGTACACGCACAAATTACCAGGCAAAGTTGTACCTTAAATACTTAATCAGAGATTGGACAACAGTCTACTTATTTGTGAAGGTTTCTCCTTGATTATTTTGATGGAGGAGGATAGTTCATGGGACACAGATGACAAGACTTTAGTGAGGAATACTTTATGAATGACTAACTTATAAAAAGAACAGGAGCACAGTTTTTATCTTTAAATCTTACATTCCTTCAACTATACTATTTAAAAAAATAATCATTGAATTATGAGACAATGCACCTCTTCCCTTCTCCCCTTCCCCTCTGTCATAAAATATGACAAAAAATTCAAAAATACTCTTTTATCTTACAAGAATGTACACCTGTAAAAATGTCTGTCTATATGTGTAACAATACATGTGTTTTCCAATACTTGTTTGATTTTCCCACTGCTAAGAACTTGCCTTTTTTCCATATGAAAGCACACTGGGGCTTCAAAGGCAAGCAAGATTAGGAAACAAAAACCTAATAATGTCTTAGGAAGTTGATGTCAAAAATAGATGCAAGAAGCACATGGCAGGCCGAGGGGGCCCTGAGAGGCAAAATGATTTGTGCAGGATGAGAGGAATAGTGACAAATAAGGCCTGGATCTGACCTAGGAAGGGCTCTTTGAGGCTGAGACATGCCTGTATCTAGGCCTAGCTGAGACTATTGGGATTTGACAATGTCCACATGTGTATAAAGTGATGTGGGAGGGGAGATTTCAGCCTCCAGTTTGTCTTTGGGATGGTCTTATGTGAGCAAGCAGCTTAGATCATTGGGCTCTGAGAGATGACACTACCTCACTCACAATGGAATAGAATATAGAACTCTGAGAGCCACGCAACTGTAACCTACAGTTAGCTCAAGCCAGCTCACTTGGCCTGTGGCTCAGGAACAAGAAAGATGTTCCTGTACTGTTTTCAAAGTCAAGAGAATCAGGTCTCAAGCATGGGAGGTGTGAGTGCCTCACTCGATGCTGCAGACATTCGATCAGTGCCCAACCACGAATCCAATGTCTCAGGACTTTTTATAAAAAGAAACCAAGGAAATCACAAGGAAATTCAGGCCAGGTATAATTATGACAGAAAACCTATTTAATCTCATCCTAGCCAACACTAGAAACTTCTTATGTGCTTTTATATGTGTAGACAGAAAATATTTGCTGTGCACTTTTCAATCCACTCTACTACAATTACTCAGTTTGAAGTCTACTCTCATTTCCATGTTTCATAGATCCATTCTTTTTTACAACCTCAGTGTGACAATGAGTCCATCCAAACCCTGAATGTGCCTTATAGTATATGGAGCCTGGACTCAGGCTTTCTGGAAATTCTGGTAATGGACCTTGTCCCTGCCTACCAGGAAGCTGATCCCTTCTATGTGGGAAACTTCCTCCACCACTACACAGAGTGTAGGACAATGGAGCAGTTGCTGGATATTCTGAAAGTGAGTGTTCTTGGGCTGGGAAGGTGGTTCAGTGATAGAGAGCTTGCCTTGTATGCATGAGGCCCTGGGTTCGATTCCTGACCACCACATAAGCAGAAAACGAGCCAGAAGTGGTGCTGTGGCTCAAGTGGTAGAGTGCTAGCATTGAGCTGAAGAGCTGAGGGACAGGGCCCAGGCCCAGAGTTCAAGCCCTGACAAACAAAAAAAGTGAGTGTTCCTAAGCCATGCACCAATAACTCACACCTGTAATCCTAGATACTCAGGAGACAGAGATCTGTGGTTCACGGTTCAAAGTCAGCCCTGGCAGGAAAGTCCATGATACTCCTCTCCAATAAGACACTAGAAAACCAGAAGTGGTGCTGTGGCTCAAGCGGTAGAGTGCTCCCCTTGAGCTGAAGGGCTGAGGGATAGCACCCAAGCCCAGAATTCAAGCCCCATGACAAACAAAAAAAAGTTAGTGTTCCTCCTTCAAACCCAGGGCTGATGAGACCCCCTGGCAGAATAGGTACATCTTTGAGACAGTTTCACTGGGGTCTTGTCAAAGGAGCTTGGCTTGAGACAAAGAAGTGCACTCCTTGTCTAATTCCTTAGGACTGGGCTGCCAGAATATTTCATGTGCCTCATATGCTAGTGGAGCCTTAGTAATTTGCTTGCTGAGAGACTAGGATTTAAGGAAGGAGCAAGTGGCACCCAACGTCCACGCTCACCTAGGAAATCACTAACTTTGAGACCTTTGAAGGAATATAGACAGAAGAAAAGAGGCAACTTTTACTTTAATTGGGGGCTTGAGTGCTGTCCCATTTCTAACTCACTACCAATTGAGCCCCAGGTCCAATTCTGGCCTTTGGCTGGTTAATTGAAGATAAGTATATTTAGATTTTTACAAACTAGACTGGGTTCAAACTGTGATTCACAGATCTCACCCTCCGGATTAGTAGGATTAGAGGCATGAGCCATTGTGCATTTATTTGGAGAGATGCACATAAGCATCTTCACAGAATTACCATGAAGTTGTATAGACATATCTCCAATTTTGTCTGTCATGTTTACATTACCATGTGGGACTTAGCGAGTCCTATGTGTGTCCTGTTAGTTCAGAAAAGGAGAAGCATAGAGTTAACTTCCTTCTCTCCTCCCATTGGTACAGATCCTTCTACCATAACTGGGAAGAAGATGAACAAGTGAAGAAGTAAGTGGACACTGGCACAAAGAGTTCTATCCTTGAAAATTTGGTATCTTTGAGGTTTCTGAATCAAACTCAACTTTCTTCTTTGCACACCAGTTGTGATTTTCACCAGGGGGTTGAGGCTTGGCACTTCAGTGGATAGCAGATTACACAGTTGTGGTTGTGGTTGTGCTTTTGGACTCTCATAGATGACAGGGAGAGCTGTGTGTAGCAAGTCAGATCCAGTGGGGAAACAAATTTTTCTTCCTATTACAGGGAGAAATTTAGAGGATTATATTTGAGAAATTACTAGAAGTGGGTTGTGAGGAGCATCCTGCTTGCAGGAGTCTCTTTCCACTTCCCAACAATCAATCTGCACACAGTCTTGTTTGTTTTATCTTCCCTATGTGGATGGACTTCTACCCTGATGATTTCTATGAGCCCAAGAACAATGACACCCTGAAAGAACTTACACAGAATGTCAAGCTCAACATGGCCTCTTCAGACCTGCTCTTCCGCTTACATATTTTTCTGGACCAGCTGGAGGAACCCATGAGACAAAGAAAAAGAGGAAGAAGTCCTTGTTTAGATGCCTCAGAGCTTGTGAGTAGGGATGGAACCTGAGTCTCTAGGGATGTGCCTGATTGGCCAAGAGCCCTTAGTATTCCCCAGCTTGGCAAAATTTCCTTTTATGGATATTCTTTGCCAGGTAATGTCTGTTCTCCTTTTGAAAGAACTTGGAAGTAGACACTCATTAGAAAAAGCCTATCTCCTCATCAGTGTTCAGTCCCAACTCAAATCCTACTGCTTCTCCCATTGGATCCTCTTGGAAGTTTAGTGACACCTTAACTACGAGGGTCTACTCAAAGACTCCTGTACCTATTTTCATTCTCAGGTTCTGCAGAACTCCAGATAAAGAACCCATCACTGATGTCTATGGTGACTGATGGAGATTGGAAGCGATCGCTGATCTCCAGAAATCCTGTGAAGGTAGAGGGTATTTTTCAATTTGTAGAAAGGCCAAAGTAGGTTTTGAGTCCTGTGGACATCCCACTGATTCTGAACCCCACATGTGATGCAGGTGTATCTACACATACCACCAAGGAAGAAGACGATACAGAATGTCTTCCATTGATGTTCACAATCCAGCTAGATCAGCTCTAAATCAGTCAAAAAAAAAAAAACACTTCTTGGTTTGATGGTTAAATGTGTGCTAATGGAAAATGACCCCAGTCTATGTTTAGGAAAACCAATAAGTGAGGTCCAAAATCTAGATTCATTTGAGGAAAGGGAATCTTTCCTCACAGAATACCCTGACCAATCTCTCCTCTTGCACGGGATCCAATTTCCAGTTGATAAATTAGAATCTGTCCCTCCCTGGACTCAGGAAGAAAATCCTGTCTTTAATGAGGAAGTAGATCCCTTTGAAGACTCTGAGGCAAAATTTCTGCCTGAAGGCAACTTAGAGGCCAATCTAGATTTTGAGATTCCTTCTCCCCTTCCTAAGAAAATGCTTATTTTTCTTTTTTTTCTGATTTTTGTAAAAGGTTCATTCTATTTATTTTTCTAACTTTATTAAAATGTCAATGTTTTTGACATATTCTAGAATTCATGAATCCTAAATCTATTTCTTTTTAAACCTACAAACTGAAGAACCGTGCATACCTGTTCTGGAGGCGGGGAAGCAGAGTGACAGGGGGCTGTAGAAGAGAGCCTACTGGATATATATAATGGGAGCTGTTAAATGCAAAAAGAGTGACAAGAAAGTCAGGCCATGCCTGTATGGGGTGATAAGGTGGCTACAAAAGGTCTAGGACATAGCAGATCAGATGTCCTAGAAAGCTATTCTGTCAATTGGGACAAATACCACAGTACTTATAGCGTTAAGTTGGACTCTCTTCCAACAATGAGTTCAAATCTGTATACATTTTCATTGCATTCATTTGCGTTGAGCAAATATGGAAGGAAAATTTGACTCCAATATTATAAAAAGTCTACTTTAGGCTGAAAATATTTGACAAAATATATAGGAGATATGTATACTGGAAAGTAAAAGCCATCATCAATAGAAGAAAGAAGGCTTTCATAGATGAACAAACACAAAATCAGGAAAAATTTCCACAATTAAATCAGTTATATGTAAATACATGTTATATTCTTTATGTTATATATATTATATTATATTATATATAAGATTCAATGTGATTTTTCAAACTAAAAAGGCATTTAAAGTTTTAGAATTGAGTGTTTTTTGCAAAAAACATTAGGGTAAATGTTATTGGAGAAAGTAGTGATATAATTTTATTATACTTATATGAATATATATTAGTGTGTTTCTAGATATAACACTGATTATAAATAAATATTATATACATATATTTGTATATATCTGTCTATGAAGTGAATATAATGAAAGTGAATATAATGAAACTGAGTATAGTATGTATAAAAAAGTTGAGTACATGAGACTCAGACCTGTAATCCTACTGATGTAGGAAGCTGGGTTTTGAGTTTTAGTATCTCTTATCCCCAAGCCTTAGATTTTTTCAGATGAGACATGGGCCCTCCAGTGTAGCAAAGAGAAACATATGCCATGGGATCACACTCCCTGACCCCAGAGGAAAGTCAGTAGAAATCAGGACAAGCTTCTTATCTTGACTGTGTACTCAGTTCCTGTACCAAGAAGGCCATCTTTAGAACACCAGATGGAAAGCTGGCATTCCCTCCAAAACGTTCTAAAAAGATCCTTCTGAACGATAGTCTGACTATATTGAATTAAATCTTTTTGCCCTTCGCAAGCTGCAAACACATAGAAATATGACAAGAGCTCAATGACAAATTATCAAAGGCATGTCAATTTTTTTAAAAAGAAATAGAAACATACTCTGAGTTTATCAGGAACTGGGTGATATTTTGGTTGCTGAATTGTTGAATGCACTTCTGGGCAAAGGAAACACATACCTTGGGGGAAATTGTGTGGGGTTGGGTGTCCTCACTCGGCTTCACAATAAAATGGCCATAATATCTAGGATGTCACAGCCAGCTTTGCCATGGCAGCAAGTAGGTGTCAGGCACTGATTTTGCCCTGAAATGGACTCAACAACACCAACAGGCACAAAGACTGAGAAAGAATGACTATTATCCACCAAACTTCAGCTTAAAGTGCTGTCCTTACCAGAACTAGGATAAATTGAGCTGGAAAAGGCTGATCTCCATGTAAGGCTCCTGAGCACTAAGGACTAGTGTGTGTGTGTGTGTGTGTGTGTGTGTGTGTGTGTGTGTGTGTGTGTGTGTGTGTGTGTGTGTGTGTGTGTGTGTGTGTGAATACTGGGGCTTGAACTCAGGGAGATGACCTTTAGCTTTTTTTAATCAAGGGTAACAGTCTACGACTTGAACCAAATTTCCATGTCTTGATTTTGAATGGTTAATTAGAGATCAAAGTTTCAGTGTTGCACATGTTCATTCTTTGTCCCTCCTTTTCAATGACACCTTTAACTTCCTTTCTTTGGGGGGGTCTGGTCATGGGGCCTGAACTCTGGGCCTGGGCGCTGTCCCTCAGCTCTTCAACTCAAGGTTAGCGCTCTACCGCTTGAGCCACAGTGCCACTTCCGGCTTTTTTCTTTTGGCTTATGCGGTGCTGAAGAATCAAACCCAGGTCCTCAGGCAGGCAAGACAAGTGCTCTACCACTGAGCCACCTTCCCAGCCCCCCCTTAAACTTCTGAAAGAGAGATAAATGTAAAAAAAATGAAAAAAAATGAAAGAAAATAAATATCATCTTGTTTCTGTTTCCTGGTCACTGATTATTTTTGAGATAGTGCTTCTTACTAATAAGAATTATTGGTAGAATCTGAAAACCTATTTGAGTAATAAATAGACTAGGAAAAATGTTGTCTCTTATTTTTTATCACTACATTTCTTTTTGTCTAAGTATAAATGCCAGACTTACCCTAAAGGCCTAGAATAAGCAAAATGGCTTATAGAGCTCAGATCATATCTTTCCATAGAAGATGACAGCCCCAGAAGTAAAACCTGTCCACAACTTGCACAAGGAAGAGAAAGTTTGATGTCTCCTTACATCTTAGGATCGAATACTCATGAGGAGCCCTGGGGACTGATGACAGCTTAAGGACCTAACATTTCCTGTGTTGTTCCACCATAGGAACAGTCACCAGTCTCCCATCACACTGTAGGTGCCACGCCTGACTGGTGACCTTGGCTGTGTCATGAGAACGTGCAGCAGGGCTCTGTCATGGTCATTGGAGAGTCAGTATTGCACACTAAGAGGACATTCATGAAGGTGGTAACAAGGCCTGAGTCAGGGTTTTGTCAGATCTAGATGATTTGTAACAGGCACTACTGTATTCTGGCTAAGAATGTGGATATATCATTGGGGTTTTGTACACAAATTTATTAAGTGTTAGCTTGCAACATTTCTGCATGAAAGCCAACAAAAGGTCATCAATGCCCTCTGAACATATTCTCATCAATATTTAGTAAAATATAAAATCAAGTTCATCATGAGGAAAAATCTGATATGAAAACCAAATTGCAGGAGCATTTACAAAAAAATGTTTTTCTGTATGTATCAAATGTGACAAAATATTAAAAGTTAATGAATCTGGGAAAGTTAAATTGATTTCTTTTTTTTACTATGGTTGCAACTATCTTTTACATTTCAAATACTTAACAAAAAGAAGGTAGGCCAAGCACCACCGGTGTCTCACACCTGTATTTTTAGCTAGTTAGAAACCTGATATCTGAGGAAAGTGAATTGAAGTTAGACTAGTTAGGAAAAACCAGTGAAACTTTGATCTCTAACCATTCAAAATCAAGACATGGAAGTTTGGTTCAAGTCGTAGACTGTCACCCTTGATTAAAACAGCTAAAGGTCAGCTCCCTGAATTCAAGCCCCAGTATTCACACACACACACACACACACACACACACACACACACACACACACAAATTCTCAAAAATAACCAGTGACCAGGAAACAGAAACAAGATGATATATATTTTCTTTCATTTTTGTCATTTTTTTTCAGAAGTTAAAGGGGTCATAGAAAAGGAAGGACAAATGAACACGTGCAACACTGGTAATCAATTGGTACTATGTTGAAAATGACCTATGCAATTTGTTTTGGGGGAAGAACGGGAAAACAGAAAAAGAGATAAAGTGAAAGGGTAAAATTGTCCAAAAAAAATGCACTCGGAATTAGAGCTGTGGCTCAATATGAGGGCCATTATTCAGCAAAAGAGCTCAGAGAGAGTGTCCAGGCCCTGGATTCAAGCCTCATTACTGACTAAAAAAAAACAAGAAAAAAGAAATGTAATCATTACCACACGATTTTAACTAAAACCTCTACAGCACAATAATAAAAATAATAATGATAATAGAAGAAGATCATAATGAAGAAGAAGAAGAAGAAGGAAGTTAAAAAAACCAAACCAGTGAGAAAAATTGAGAGAGCAAGGGAAGGACTGACCTTTCAAAAAGAAATATATTCATACCTGACTTATATGACTGTAACCTCTGTGTAATTCACATTTATAATAACAATACAAAAGAAAAAACAGAAATGTAGTGCTGGAGCCATAACTCAAATGGGAGGTCAGACTAATATGTATGTGATACCAAGGTCAACCCCCTTATCAATTTCTCCTTCAAAAATGGCTCTTCTCATCACTTGTGCTTTCCCTAGCTTATGAAAAGGGGTGCAGTTAAAGAAAGAGAAAGGTAAATTGTCAGGCACAGAACTGTACTTTCATAGAGCAGTACTCACTAGAACACATGTTTATTAGACCACTTGATGACTCATGTTTTCTGAAATAAACAGAACTATTTGGACTTGAATACATGCTCCACTGTATACTAGATGGGGATTCAAAATTAATGAAACTCTCTGGATCTCAAATTCTTTACAGGTAAAATGAGAATAACAATACGTATCTCACAGCATTATGAGATCTGGTTGTCATCAAACATGGAGTGGTTTTTTCTTTAGTGTGTGTGCAACACTCAAACACTGCTGGAAGGAGTATAAACTGGCATGATGTTTACTATATTACTTAACAGTAATACAACATGCCTGTAATCCTACTTACAAAAGAGGCTGAGAAAAGAGGATCTAGGTTTTAAATCTGGACAGGAAACTGGATCAGATTCATCTCCAATGATCTCTAAAAAAGCTTGAGGTGGAGTTTGGTTCAAGTGGTAGAGTGCTAGACTGGAGCATAAGCCTCAGGAACAGTGCCCAGGCACTGAGTTCAAGCCCTAGGACCAGCACAAGCACACACACATACACAAGCACACACACACACTAAATTTTTTGTGTTCTTATCACCCTGCTTAACAATATATTTCCTCTTCCATGCTCACCTGATTTTTTTTGTTTTAAAAGGGACTTCCTGTGTAGCACAGGCTGCTCCTAAACTTACAATCCTCCTGGGTACTGGGAGTACAGGCATGCCTACTATAATTGCCTTCACTCAGTAACTCTATTTATAACATATTAGCAAGAAATTAATTCATACTCATGAAGATATTTGGCTTAAAGCTGTTCACAGTAATATTCTACTGTACAAAATGTAAATAATATAACTGGTTATGGTACTATTCTACCACATGGTAATACCAGCCAATACTCAGGAACCTGACACAGGAGAATAAGCAGGTGAGGAAAGCCTGGTCTACGCTGCACAACCTGGTCTCCAAAGGAAAGAAATTCTATAAATATTAATCTACTATGAAACATACAATATGTTAAATTTATATAATGTAACAAATAGATCATTGTTAATAAAAATAAAATCTTGGCAGACATTTTAAATACATACATATGCATATATTTTTAAACTTGTAGAAATAAAATTTCAAGTGCTTTTATCTGCATCTTTCAGTCTACCTGTCACCTACTTATTTACTGACACATTGATTTCTGTTTAGTCTTCACAAAACACTGTTCTCTCACATAAGTACACAAAATTGTAAAACAAAAAGTACAAAACAAACATTATCATAAATACAAATGTAGTTTAATCCCCACCAACATAATTTGGAGAAAACATATATTAAGTTAATGGCATTGTATACTGCTCAGGAAGGGGAGTCTAGGAAAATGTACATTGTATGTGTGTGTGTGTGTGTGTGTGTGTGTGTGTGTGTGTGTGTGTGTGTGTGTGTGTGTGTCTGTCTGTCTGTCTGTATGTCTGTCTGTCTGTCTGTCTGTCTGTCTGTGTCAGTGTGTTTTCCATGAGTAATATTGGAGTTAGAATTAAACGTATTTTTCTTGCTTGGTCTTTTTGCTCAAAGCTGACACTCTACCACTTGAGCCACATCTCCACTTCTGGATTTTGGTTTCTGAATTGGAGAAATATCTCAGATTTTCTGCATGGGCTGCTTTAAACCTGAATCCTCAGTTTTTGACCTCTAAAGTAGATTGGTTTTAAAATATGAGCCACTGGTGGAAAGCAACTACGTTAACATTTTTGCATGTTTGAATGAATTTTAAAGTAAGACATATATATTACTTTTGAGAGTGACTGGAAGTAGTAATTAACGTTTAACAGAATTTAAAACATACAAAGCTGAGAATGGTAAGTAGCTGAGAACAGAATGGAATAAATCAAAATTACCTATGACAGTTTTCAGTCTGTGCACAGAAATAATTACATTATTGGAGCCCAAGGCCATCAGATAGCTGAGCTCCAGCTGGCTGCTATGCTCATGAGGCCAGCTGGTGCTATTCACAAGAATGTGATGTTGTTGGATGGTAGGGATCAGCTTCAAATTAAGAACCTGAAATATTTCTATTCATCGAGAAGAGGAAACATACCAGGACAAGAAATGTGATTAAAATTGCTGAATGCAAAAACCATCCAGTTAAAGGAAGACAGAATAACTCTTTCTATATGTGAAAAGAGTATTCTCTCACAAAGAATCATGAGCTGAATATGGTGGTCAATGTTTGTAATCTCTGAACTTGGGAGGCTGATTTAGAAGTTAACTTGAGGCCAGCCTAAGTTTTAGGCAATCAGAAGGCCATATAGTAAAATACTATCTTAAAACAACAACAACAAAAGACCCAGTGACTGGGAATGTGTTTAGTGGTAGAGTGCTGGCCTTACATGCAAGAAGCACTTGATTTGATTCCTCAGTATGTCGTAAGCAGAAAAACTGGAAGTGGTGCTGTGGCTCAATTGCCTTGAGTAAAAGAAATTCAGGGAGAGTGCACAGGCCCTGATTTCAAGCCCCAGCTCTGGCAAAATTAAAAAAAAAACAAGTGCAAAATGCTGTTTGTTGAAATAAATATGTTGAAGAATTTTTATACTCACTAGAAAATTGTGCTGTTGGGAATTCATAATGAACTTTGTTAGGAAAAATTAAAATAAATTAATGAAATATTATCTGGCATTGGAAAGGACATAATGAGATGTAAAAATGATTGGTGTCTATGGTTAATTGATACAACAATGTTACAGATACACTTGCCAGATTGTGATTTTTTTAAGTATACAATCGTGGGTTCGTTCTTTTTCAAAATAATTTTACTGCCGGGCCTAGCTACTAAGGAGACTGAGAACTGTTCGAATCCAGCCAGGGCAGGAAAGTCTGTGAGACCTTTATATCCAACTAAAGGTTCAGAAAATGTGAAGTGGCACTGTTGCTTAAGTGGTAGAGTGCTAGTCTTGAGCTGAAGAGTTGAGATACAATGCCCAGACCTAGAGTTCAAGCCCCACAACTGACAAAAAATAGTAATAGTAATAATATTAATTTTATTGTTACTATTAAGGTGTTATATATAAAGGCTACCAATTCATAAGTTTTTTTTCTTTGCTAAAAGAAATACATATCCATCTTCATTGCCAACAGCCAGGATTTAGCCATCTGCTTTCCAGCTGATCTCTGGGTGTAGAGGCAATGTGTAATACAAAGCAATACAAACCATTTCGGACTATAAATAATTTTTCTCTGCACATCTTAAAAATCAATGCTGACAACATGAAATAAAAAATCCCTAAGTTTAAAACATTCTTCTAAACAAGTTAAAGAAATCCTGATAACTAGTATTTTAAGAATAATTTCAGAGAGCTTGAACTCAGTGCTTGGGTTCTGTCTCTGAGATTTACTACTCAAGATTGGGTTGCCACTTTGAGCCACAGTGCCATTTCCAGTTTTCTCGTGATTAGTTGCACAGAAAGGTCTCACCAACTTTCCTCTCCAACCTGGCTTTGAACTAGGATCTAGAGATCTCAGCACTCTGAGTAGCTAGGTTTATAGGCATGAGCCCCTGGCACGTGGCTTTTTGCTTACCTGAGACAGAGGCCAGTTAATATTAAATGTCAATCATTTTTAACTTTGTAAAATGAAGTTAACTGAAATGCCTTCCACTAGAAATAAGGAATCAAATGAGTAGGTGGGTTACAACGTTCTTACCAAAAGTTACATATTTTCCTTGTGTTTTTTTTCTTCCAAAGTTGTGTGCTTTCCAGAATCATACCTTATCTTTCCTTGCTGGTTTCTTTGGTTTATTTCATAATTGTCCACAGCTTCTTCAGCCATCATTTATTTATGTGAAGAGCTTTCAAACATCTATTTTCAGCCCAAATTCCTTGTATACAACTCTCATCCATATATTCAACTGACATAAAAACTTGTGAAACAGTAATCATCTATTATCAGTATTGGATATTAATGTGTAAGTAAAATTTAAGAAAATTACATCAATAATTATAACATGATTTTAATAATAATGCTAAACATAAATACAACGTTGATTATATTCTGAGCAATTCAATAAAAACCTCCAGAAAAAGAAATCACTTTTTTTTAGTGCTGATATTATGGTTTAAACTCAGGACCTTACCTTCTCACTTAAGCTTTTTCCCTCAAGGGTGGTGCTCTGTATTTCAACCACAGCTCTCCTTCGAATTTTATTTGGGGGATAATATAGAGATAAGAATCTCATGGAATAAAAAATATCATTTGTGTCCCTATCTTGGGGTTCATTTCACATAACATTCTCTTATAAGGTTATATGGTACCATGTACTACTTTCTGAAAGTGAGGTTAACCATGGGACCTATAGTTATTTGAGCCTCGCTTATTTCACTTAATAAAATTGTTTCCCCTTCTTTCCATTTCCTAGCAAAAGGGGCGATTTCATTCTCTCTGATGGAGGCATAGAGTTCCAGTGTGTGTGTGTGTGTGTGTGTGTGTGTGTGTGTGTGTGTGTGTGTGTGTGTGTGTGTGTGTGTGTGTATCACATTTTCTTGATCCATTCATCTACTGAGAGGCATCTGGGTTGGTTCCATATCTTAGCTATGGTAAATAATGCTGCAATAAACACAGTTGTGCCGGTAGCTTAGTATGGTCTTGTGTGTTATCATTTGGTAAATGCCCAAAAGTGGGATTGCTGGGTTATAGGGGAGCTCTAAGTGGAGTCTTGGAAAAAATTATATTAAGTAAAGTAAGTCAGACAAAAGAAATATAGGTCCTATGGTTTCCCTTATTTGGAATAACTAGTGTATATCTAGGACAAGCATAAGAGTTCAAAAGCTATGTACATACCACCAGATAAGATGATGTTAAGCGAAGTGAATACCAAGATAGGGTTTATAATTTACCATGTGATTTCTTTTTGTTTTTGTTTTTGTATTTTCCCCCACCAAGGTATAACTCCTGTTTTCACTGTATTTAATGTCGGTGCACTGCATCTTGTATACACCATTTCTCTAGCTAGGGGAGGGCAAGGGAAAAAACAAAATGTTTAAATAGGGCAGGCTGACCCGTTATAACAATGAGATACACAAGATACTATGTTGAAAAAGAATCTTTACAATATGGGTGGGGAAGCAGGGAAGGGAGGAGAGGGGGGTGTGTAGTTGTGGAGGTGGGAGGGAAGAAAGGGTAGGGGAAAAACAAAGGAGGAGGTAACAATGCCTCATAGAAAATGTACTCATTCCTTGCTCATGTAACTATAATCCCTCTATACCATATTTTTACAGTAAAAACCTCTTTTATAAAACAGAAGGTGTCATGTACACCAAGTATAGCAGCCCACATATGTAATTCCAGCTGATTGGGAAGCAGAGATGACAAGGATCATGGTCTGAGGCCAGGCCAGAGAAAAAACTGCCAAGACAGCCATCTCAGCTTTCCATAGTGGTTCAAATCTGTATTCCTAGCTAATTATGTGGGAGGCATAGGTAGCAAAGTCTCAGTCAATCTAAGATCAGACCCTGGCAAAAAGTTCAACACCTCAAGTAATTAAATGGACTAGAGGTACGGTAAAAGTAGTGAGCTTCTTGATGCTATACAACCAGAGTCCTATCTAGCAAGCAGGGAAGCCCTGAATAGAACCCTTCCACCAAAAAGCCTAAATAATTTTAGCCTATTTGAACATCTAATTTCAAGGAGCCTGACAGATCAGAGATGATGACATTCTCTTTAAAATTAGGTATTCAAAAGAGACAAAATTATTTAGATTTTGAAAAAATTGAAAAGGAAAATACATGTGATTTTTGTTAGCTCTGTAATTCGTGAAAACATGAAATGTACTCAAGTATTTAATATATATCCATATGTGTGCATATGTCCAAGTATGTATGTATATATATATACATATATGTATATGTATATATATGTATGTACATATACATACATACATACAAGTGGTTCATCTCTATTCTGTGTAGCAAATGGTACAAATGAATCTGTATAATCACTATTCAAATTCATGAATAGACAAAGGGAATGAGCAAAGAACTCATATTCAGGAAATTATGGCTAGCCCATAACCCTCAAAATCTTTTACATCAGTTTGCATGTTTCAGTTACTGCAGTACAGGGACAGTAGGACGACAGTGGGATACGAGGCAGATGAAATGAGAAATGAGAGATACAAATATTAAAATATTCTTTCTGATGGGTAAGTGGAATTTCCTCTGTGTGTGTGTGTGTGTGTGTGTGTGTGTGTGTGTGTGTGTGTGTGTGTGTGTGTATTACATTTTCTTGATTATTTTTTCTCTTGAAGGTTATCTGGGCAGATTCAATAAGAATGGTCTGGCTGAAACCTTTACTATATCTTGGTTTGTAATCTTTCGGGTAAATGCCTAGAGATGAGTTGCTGGATCATATGGAAGTGGGTAGTCAAATGAGGGGTGAAGGGTTAAAAGGTAGAAGAATGAACAGGAGAAAAGGGGGAAAATGCAGAGAGGAATCCAATAAACATCCCACAATATTAAGAAGAGTGAAGGAAGAAGTGCATAGAGGAGGGATGGATGAGAACATTGAAAGGGTTGGCATTGATCAACGTATATTGTACGCATAAAATGCTTTGTTTAATGATAATTTCTATGCTAGTTAAAATAATAATTAAAAAAATCATGTCCCTAAACTGTTATGCAATTAGAAGCAAAGAATGAGAATTTGCTCAGATCAACTCCAGGGTCTATAAGTCTTTTTTGTTATGATAAGTTTTAGAACAACACTAATGATACATATCACCTGAAGAAAATTTAATGATTTTCACTTATTTAAAGTAATCATTTTGGAGATATGGCTCAAGTGGCAAAATGCTACTTAGTGAGCAAAGCTGTCAGATAATGAATTCAAGTCTCAATCTCGAACAAAAGTACAAACAATCAGTAAAATTCAGGCACTTTCCTGGGCACTGGTAGCTCATGCCTTTAATTCTACCTTTAATCAGAAGGCAGAGATCTGGGGATCTCAGTTCAATGTCAGCTTAGATAGGAATGTCTGTGAGTTTCTCATCTCCAACTCACTGCCAAAGAAAGCTGGAAGTGGACTCATGGTTCAAGTGGTAGAATGCTAGCCTACAGCAAAAAGCTCAGAGGCAGAACCCAATCCAAAGTTCAAGCCTTAGAAGAGTGCATATACATACACAGGGGAAGTAAGTCACTCAAGTTCTCAATCTTCCTTTTCCCTAATCCTAACTCAAATATTGGACAGAACCCTAAGAGTAACCTTGATGATAATAGTAACCCAATCTTAAAATTAATGGAAAATTGTCTTTGAAATGATTTGCACTTTGCTCCAAATACTACAGATTTCCTGACTTGGACTCTGAAATCATTCCATATTATGAATCATTAATCTCAAATCTTCATATAATGAAAACTTCTGTAGTTTCCACTGATCTTAACTTTTACTGAACTCCTCTATCTCCAAAAAGAAGTTTCAGGTTTACTTAAAATCTACTCTAGTTCTTAACCCTAACTATATATCTAAACCTTACTAGAAACCTAACTCTAAATTCAACCCTATTGAACACTGAATAAGAAACTTAAGAAAACTCTGTAGTTTTTGTTAAATTTCACACTTATTTTCCTTGAAAGTGTTAGCAGAAAACTCAGTTTTACCTGAAAGCTTACCCTTCCCTAAGCCTAAGTCTAACCTGAACTAGAAAAGCAACCCTAGCCCTAGAACTAATAGCCTTTGGATTCTAAAGGTCATAAAAATACATTAAAGTTTTTATTCATTTTAACTTTGATTTAACTCATCCTTCTAAAAATACTTCGTAGTTTTACTCATTATCTTGCCATTTTTGTAACCCTAACCCTAACTGGAATATTGAGGCTAACCCTCACACTAACCATACCCTAATATTAATATTATTAGCAGTTTCTTATTTCACATTCATCCTAATTCTAACTAGACTTGTTATTCGAAGATTTACTTTCAGTTGGACCCTAAACTTTCCATTTCCCCAATGCTAACACTAAGCCCAGCTGGAACTGAAACCTAACTTTCATACTAATGATAGTCCAATTCTAATGTTTAAGAAAAATACCCTAGTTTTTATTCATTCTAATGAATACTCCAGTTTGCACTCTGGAAATGAGTTTGTATGCCCTAATTCCCACAAATTTTCTGACTCTTCCTCTGAAGTTATCTTGTTCCCTAACATGAACCATTATATTATTTGTCCTCACATTCTCTTATCAGGAAAAATACGGTAGTTTCCAATGATCCTACCTTTTCCTGAACCCCTGTGCCCTAAAACAATATCAGATTTACTTACCATCTAGTCCATTAATTAACTCTAACTCTCAACCTAAACCTGGCTGGAAAACTCTCATTAATCATTACAAGAATGATCACTGAGAAATAAATATAATGATAATGGTCGAGTTACTGTTCAATCTCATATTTTTGCTTCCACTTGTTAGTGAAAACTGAATATTATACTAAAAACTTTCCTATTCATAACACTATTCATACTCAGAACAAAATACTGACCCTAATGTTAATCCAAATTATATGTCAATACTAACACTAACACAAGTACACTAGTTTTCACTCATCCTAAGGTGATTCAAATAAGCTTTCCAAAAATAGGTTTCAATTTTTTTCCAATATCTTAGTCATTTTCTAACCCTAAACTTAATCTTAACTGGAACATTGAGAATAACCATAACCCTAATTGCAAGTAGATTCTAATATTAATAGCAATACTCTAGTTCACATTCATTCTAATTCCTGCCAGGCTTATTCTAAAATTTACATTCAATTTGATTCTCATTTTTTTCTCCTTCACTCTAAACCAAATCATGGCTAGAATCATAACCATATCCTTGACACTAACGGTATCTCACTTCTAAAATTTATGAAAAATGCTTGTTTTGTGTCATCATTACTGAAATTACACCTGTAATTCTTGAAATAAATTGCAGGTTTTTGAGCCGGGAGGTCAGTAGAAGTAAGAAGCCTACCCAGCCAATGTCGATACCTGTCTACCTATTAACTGAACAGGAATTTATATTCTTGCCTTTGTCACCTGACTTCTCTACCTAGTCGCCAGATGTCAGAAGTAACTAGGGACATTTCTACCAACATTTTCAGCCCCAAGTCCTTCCTCTTGCCATTTATTTGCTCTCTAGTATTTTTTTTCCAGCCCCTCAATGCTCATGAGACTTCTCCAGATTTCATCTAAGGACTCACGCCACCAAGGGACAGCTGCTGCTCACTGCCTTCTCTGGGAGGAGACCAAATTCCAGCCTTTTATCCCTATTGTTGACGCCCCTTGTCAGCAGGAAGTAGGCAGAGAGAATCCTCACCCTATTTCATGATTATTAAAAGGCTAGAATGTAAGGTCCGCTCCTGGATGGCAAGCAGACTCCACCCTCCTCGCAGCAAAGTCTCCACCCAGTACCTGCGTTACCTAGGCAACTGGGACACCTGGAAGAGGTCACATCTGCATCTGCTGAGGTCACATCTGAATTTGATGTGGCCACACCTTTCCCTGCCCATACCCTACATAAGGCCTAGCCCAGGCCCAGACACTCTCTTGCTCTTGCTGCTCTTTTCTTGCTCTCTGTTCTATTCTAGCTCTCTGTTCTTTTCTTGCTCTCTCTCTTTCCCAGCCACGTGGAGTGCCAACCTTGCCTGGTCCCAGCAGGTCTACCCCTTACCTGAATACCACATGAGTGCTACTGTTCTTACCCCTCTCTCTGCTCTTTTCTGGCTCTTTTCTCTCTCTTTCCTCTCTTCCCAGCTCTCTCTCATTCCCAGGCCTTTCCCAGCCACGTGGAGTGCCACCCTTGCCTGGTCCCAGCAGGTCTACTGAATAAACCTACCCCTTACCTGAAGACCACGTGAGTGCTGGTGCTGTTCTTACTCAACTACCTCTTTTTAAAATCCCAACCACGTGGAGTGCCACCCTTGCCTGGTCCCAGCAGGTCTACTGAATAAACCTACCCCTTACCTGAAAAAAAAAATAAATTGCAGGTTTTCCTAAACCCTATAGATTTTCTCACTCTTAACTCTGAATCTATCTTGTTCCTTAACAGGAATCATTATATCCATTGATCTCAAATCCTGATATCATGAAATACATTATACTTCCTATATCCAAGCTTTTCCTGAATTCCTAGAACCTAAAATAAGTTCAGATTTACTTAACAGTTAACACATTTCTTTTCTTTCTTTTTTTTTTTTTTTTGTCCAACGTGGGGCTTGAACTCTGGGCCTGGGCATGATCCCTGAACTCTAGGTCATGATCCCTCAGTTCTTTAGCTGTAGGTGCACTTTACCACTTGAGCCACAGCACCACTTTTGGGTTTTCTAGTGGTTAATTGGAGATAAATATCTCATGGGCTTTCTGCCCTGGCAGGCTTTGAACTGCGATCCTCAGAAATCAGCTTCCTGACTAGCTAGGATAATAGGCACGAGAAACTAGTTTAACCAATTTATTTATCCTATTCTCAACCCCCTTTAAGCAGAAACCTAATCCTAATCACAATCTGATTTAACACCAAATAGTTACTGTAAGGAAATTTGTCTAGATTCTATTCAATCACACATTTTTTTGTTTCTATTTCTTATTGGAAAACTAAATTTTACACTAAAGCTTATCCTTCCTTAAACCTAACGAGAACAAAATGTAATTCACCTTTAAGCCAAATTATGTCTAAATTTTTAAGGTAACACAGACACTGGTTTTCATTAATTCTAACCTTGATGCCATTCATTCTTCTTAAAATATGTTGCAGTTTTGCACATTTTTAAATCTTACATCTTTTTATCATGCTAACCCCAGCTCTAACTGGAACACCTTGCCTAATCCTAAACCTACATATAACCGAATCATAATGTTAATAGCAATCCTCTATTGCACTTTTATTCTCTTGCTCAGCGTGTAGGTCTAAATTTTACTTGCATTTTTAGCCTACATTTTTAAAGTGTTTTTCTATTTCTTGTCAGGTTTTCTTTTTCTTTTTCTTTTTCTTTCTTTCTTTTTTTTTTTTTTTTGGTCGGTCATGGGGCCTAAATTCTGGCATTGGGCGCTGTCCCTCCACTCCAGATAAAGGCGTATGCTCTACCACTTAAGCCACAGCGCCACTTATGGTTTTCTAGTGGTTTATTGGAGATATGAGACTCACAGACTTTCCTGCCTGGGCTGCTTGGAACTCCGATCCTCAGACATCAGTATCCTGAGTAGCTAGGATTAAAAGCGTTAGCCACTGACGCCCATCTTTATTATATTTTTAAATTATATTTTATTGTAAAGATGCTTTAAAGACAGATTACTTATATGAGTAAGGTAATGGGTATATTTCTTGTTGAGCATTGTTACACCCTTCTTTGTTGTTCTCCTCCTACCCCCCCTCCCTTACTCCTCCCTCCTCTTGGTGTAAAGTCCGTTTTCAACATAGGGTCTTCTGAGTATCATTGTTGCAATGAGTCATCCTGTATTGAACCTATTTCACTAACCTTAATTCTAATTTTGTCTGGGATCCTAAATCTAACCATAATAACAATGATAGCTAAATTCAGAAGTTAATAAAAATATTCAAGTTTTTATTCATCTTGTTAATCCACTATACAAGTTGAATTAAATTGCAGTTTACCTTAATTATTTTTCCAAATTAGATTATATGTGCATATATAAGGATGTAACTTTATGTGAAATACAGAAGATCTTTGGAAGAAGAAGTAATGAAAAGAAAATAGAAGGAGGGAGTATAATCAAATGCTTTAAACATATTATGGAATTGCCACTTCTGACAATTAATAACTATTAACAAAATAACTAAAAATTAATAAAGAACACACTGCCGTCTAGTATGTTTTAAGAGAGCCATGATATGTCTTGTGAATAAAATACTTGTGTTAGATAAACTTTGTTCATGCACATTTTATATTGTTATTGGTCAATTATTAACTTAATGAATAAAAATACATCAAATAAGATTCCATGAAAAAATCATTAAACAGTTTTTTAGTAATTGAGAAAAAGTTATAGTCATGAATTTTAGGAAACTAAATTTCTATTTCTCTATGAAGCAATGATTTAGGTTTACTAATCTAGTTATTTTAGAGAACATAATTGGCATGAAAAACAACTAACTGTATATCTTGTTTCTTTAATATGTGATGTTTAAACATTGTCTTTCATTCAAATGAATACTTAGGTTTACTTTTCAAAATAAATGCAATTTTATCTCCTTTCAAAACAAGTGTTTACCCTGCAATTAAATGTATTAGCATATTCAAGTATTTAAAAGCTAAAATTTCTATGTTTGATACATAGCTCTACATATTCAGAATGACACAATTTTTGTATTCGTAAATGTCTAAACACTGGGATTTTTGCTTCATCAATATAAATTATCTCATGAGGTTGTTGGAAAGGCTCCAATAACCAGTGTGGTCAAAAACATTTCCTGAATTCTAAAAATTAAATCTTATCATTTTTAGCCTTTGATTATATCATTTATTGTCTCTTCAGAGCAATTAAGCTAAACTAAATACTACTTTTTAAAGATTTTGCTCACATTGTAAATAATATCAACACAGGTCACAAAGAGACTGATTATTTCAGACTCATCATATTTGGTAAAGTTAGTGTGAAGAATGTAGAGAGCAGAAGGTTCATATACTCAATAAATATTTTTGGTTAATTTAACTTAAATATCTGGATTTCTAATTTGGATGTTAATCACATGGAAACAGGAAAATAATTTTTTTAAAAAAATTACTTTGGGACCATTTTTCTTCTTAAAATATGAAGAAAAATATCTATAAGAAATATTTTTTTTCAGTAAAATGTTTCAACCCTTCGTAAACTGCTTTATACTTTAATATAAAGTCTGTCTCAAAATAGAAATTCTGCAACTAATCTAATGTATGTTTTCATGCACAAAATTCTGTAACTTCTAGTCTTATGTGATTTTAATTATATTTTATAGTTGTGATATGATCCCTACTTATATTTATTACAAACTTCTGTAATTATACAAATCATGCCGGTACACACTAACTTACATAAGATAATATTCAAACAAAATTATCTTTTTTTCCTGTCTCCAACAGGGAAGGATGATGTGCTGAATTATATTAAATGAAAGCAATCTAACAAAGAGTCTTTACGGAATGGAAATTTGCAACATGAGGATGAGAAAATGAGCACTTTCTACTTCGCTGAACAGGAATTTTTGTTTCTACCGTACTTTCTTACCTTTTAATCACACAGGGAAATCCATAAACTTTGAAATTCATATGAAGGAATTGCTTTACTAAAAGATGTGGCAACCCTGCTCAAAAGCTCGATCTTATCACTAGGTCTTTGTGCTTGCTGGCTGATCTATTTCTCTATCATATGTTTCATATTATTAAACATATTAATAATTAAGCAGTAAGTACATTACAGGAGATTCCTGAAAATCACAGCTATTACAGTTTAATAATCAGAAGTGAGGAAAAAGATTATATTAATCTCCCATTTCTCCCTTTGGCCTTCAATTTGCCAATTAATTTTCAAAACAATCATGTAAGATGTTAGTTTATTTTTCCCTTTTTAATTAGAGATTAAGCAAGTGTTTTTTTTTTTTTTTTTTTTTTTTTTTGTGCAGTAAAAAGTGATGACAATGGTATCAGAGCTCTGGTAAGGGCACCTTCTCCTTAACAATTAATGCTCTATGGACTGTAAATATAGAAGCCACACTAAAATTCTCTAAACACACACACAAACACACAAACACACTCACAAACACACACACACACACACAAACAAGCACACACACACACCACTGCCACCCAGACACATCAGATATATGTTCCATTCCCTTGTAATGATAGTTGATTAATGTTTGCTGCATTGCTTTATTTCAGCTTCAATATCTTTCCTGGACCTTTATCTTTCCCCGAGATCAAGTCCCTAATTCTTAGTATACTGAGTGTCTGTGTATTCACAATAAGTTCCTGCCTGCTTCAAGCCAATTAATACACTGAATACAGTATCCTCAAACTTCACATCCCAGTCAAACTCCATGAGTTTATACACCGTTGCAAAATACTAAAATTTATTGGATGTAGAAACGAAGAGAACACCCACCTTGTTACTATAGTAGAAATTGACATCATGAAAGTAGAAGAATATTGATCAAGAACTGAGGTAAGAGAATGGGAGTATGTCTAAAATGTAGAATACTGGATATGTGTTACAGATACAAAATCATCATCTATAGGCGTATTTATTGAAAATGTAATCATATATTGAAAGCACTATTTACAAATACAGTTTTCCAGTTACTTTGCTTACCTATCACTTCTGATCACAAATCCGCTCATGAATTTTTATAGTATCTTTGAATAAAGATTTGCATGTATGTATCATCTTAAAATAAGACAGTATGCTTTTACATCTTTCTTTCTATATGACAAGCCTTTATTTTTTGTTTCCCTGTTTGCTGAATAACTGTTTTCCTGGAAACAAGATATTCACATCAAATCTGGGTGTAATTTTTATTTCTTAAATTTGAAATATAAACTTTGTTGTGACTTGTCATTTTCTAAAGATGAGTGATATTCATGAACACTAATATGTTGTTGCCTTTAAGTAAACAGACTTGATGTGGTATGATAGTTCTTGTGTCTAATTGACATAAATATTAGATGATTCATGTATAAACATGTGCATTTCACTTTTTTATTTTTATATATAACATAGTCCCCAAGGATATACTTTAAAGTGATAAGGGGGGGTTGTCTCCATGTTCCATACTTTATATTTATTTCAGTAAAAGTACTAGAAATAAATGATGTTTACTGGAACAATATAAAAGAAAATATTTTCTTTAGAACATATTTCTAAAGATAATAGATTTATTGTTTAAAGAATAGAAAAGACTACAATAGGTTCCTTGCTTGAGACTGCATAAATTACATATGAATGTAGCTCAAGATGAGACTCAGAGATAAATTCATATTAATATTACTGAGATTTATATCACAATATAAGCAATATAGGTATTTTAAGGAATGGGTCATTCCAAGCCCTAAATACCTAATAGATGAAGAATGGTATTGAAAATAGCAGAGGAAAACAATTCAACATGCAGATGTTATGATTTTATAATACTAATACGAAAAAAAATGGAGCATTTGCCTTTCTGAACGAGAATGTTTAGCCAGTAGTTTCAGTGAAAGGTATCATTTGTAATCAGTCTAAAGTCTTTTCCTCCAAGATATCCAACAGTACTATACTCATCCTCTGAAGAGTAAATAAGAGTTAATTAGCTTTGCTTAATATTAATTTAATTGTAGCAAATAGGTTAAAATGTCTCCACTCTTTCTTTCAATGTAATAAATTACATTTGTTTTACTAGACTCAAGACCCCCCGAAGACCACCCGACCAATACAAGTAACAAAGGCGTCTTTTATTTGCAAGCTCCAGGCTGGTGTTCTGTGTAATCGGTAACCCATGACACTAAGAGACCCCAAGCATAGAATCAGCACAGTTTTTATAGTATTGAACAAACAACTTTATGGAAGATTTAAATGAGAAATTACGTGATTGATTAACATTTTAATAAACTAAGCTATACATATGTGAATGGCTAATATTATTGTGGTGTTACTGACAAGAAGTGTCTGGCCACTGGGTCACCATGTCCTGCATGGCCAACCAATGTTTGGTCAATGCATTTGGAGAAAATTCCTGTGGCTTTCCCAAGGATTGTTTATGTCTCAGTTGTCCAGGAATTGTTTTTCTTTTTGTGTCATTTCTGGGTCCAACCCATGGTTATTTTCATAATTCATACCTCACAAGATGGTTGCTAGCCTGTAATGGAGTTACTTAGGCCTTCATTGTGCCTCTTTAAGCTTTAAGCTCTTCACAATTCATATTATTACTGTCTCTTCATACAAGCCAGAAATCACTATCTAAAAGTAACACAAACAGAAAAACAAAAATAACTTGATACAACTATCACAAATGCTAAATTATATGAAAAAAATCCACAATATAATAAATGAACCAGAGGAAGAGGAAAAACAGTGGCAGAATAACAACAGAAAAGTACCCTAGATTTCCCTAACGAAACAGAGATTTAGAGTCCTAGAAGGTACTCCATTTCTAGGGTGTCACACCAAGTTAGGTATAATTATATATAGATACACAATTCAAAAGAATATTTTATACTGTTTTCACAAGAAAACAGAAATCTATGAAAAGTTACCCAGCCAGGAAGGTGAGTGCTGTCACTGTGTTGGCCAACATATTCAAAATCACAATTGCAGTGTGGAAACGAAAGGGCCATTGGGAAAAAAATCATGAACAGAGAGACAGTCACATATAAACACAGGCACAATTCACCTTACCACTGGATAGTCAGAATTGCCGTTGGAACCACAAGTATTAATTTGACATATCTCACAACTGATCTCTTCTCCTACACTTAATGGTCTACACAAAAACCTAATTCCAGAAAAACAAATCACAACAGAAGACCAAAGCAACACCTGGCAAATCATCCAAGAACATAGAAAGTCACCTATTAAAATCATAGATTCCCCAAAATTAAATCCAAGAAATACTTCAAATGGACAAAACAAATCAGAAAATTATGAGAAAAGTCATGCCAAGGTAATATAATTCACACAGTAAATGAACGGGCATTAGAACAATCAATTATCTAGAAGATATTTTTCAAAATACATTACAAATACTGCTGAAAAATGTGATTAATGAAAAGATACAAAACTTCTACAAGAAAATTTGTGAGCAAGATGAGACCAAGCAAAAATCAGCAAAATAATTCATGGAGACTCCAAACACAAAGAAAAATAAATTCTGAGAAGGCAAGAGAGTCCAAGGGAAAAATGGATGCCAAGTTAAAAGATATGAGAGGAGATACAGCTAAAACACATGCCTCCCAAGCCATCACCCAATAAAAAGTTGTAAAGAAAATCCATACAAACCTAAAATAAAGCTTTAATAAAGAGATAGAAGCCCTAAAACAATAACCAATTTTAAGACAGGGAAATCAAACAGAGAGGCTAATTAAGATAAGAGAAGCCTTTAGAACACCAAACAGAGTATACTAGAACAGAACAAACCACCATCACATCATAATCCATTAGAGGATCATTAGACATCAATGAAGCGATTCTTAAATATGTCAGGAGAAAAGACTGATTACATAAAGGATATACAGTCAGAATAAATACAAATTTCCTAGCTGATATGGTAAAAAGGGGAGCCTCACATGATATATGACAAACATTAAAGGCAATCAACTACCAACCGTGAATATGGTCCCAAGCCAAACTCTCCTTTACATTAAAAGGATATATAAAAATATTTCATGCCAAAGATATCTTGAAACAATGTATCTCCACCAAATCATCAGGACAGAAGTTAATCAAATATATCCTACATAGAGAAGATCATGAAGAACAGGAACTGGTTATATAAAATGCTCCCTACCAGTTAACAAGGTAAATATATTTAGAGTAGATGAGACACAGAGCCTAACAGCAGGTGAATAATGTAGCAGGACTTATGAGATATTTCACAGACTTAACTCTCAATATCAATGGACTTAACTTTCCAATTAGAAAACAGACTAAATAGTATAATAAAACAAGACGCATGCATGGAATATCTACAAGAGTCACATTTTATTGACAAAAACAAAAACATACTCAATATGAAAGGCTGGAAGGAAAATTTTCAAGCAAATGAACACCATAAACAGGCCACAGTAGAATTACTAACATAAGTAAAATAGAATTCAAAATAAAATTACTAGGAAGAGACATTATATATTGATAAAGGCACATCTCCATTACGTAGATATATCAAGTCTAAGTATCAATGGCTGGAGCACCCCACTTCATCAAACAAATATTACTTAACCAAAAAAAATTTCTCAACACATCATTGAAATGCATGTATAGGTCATCCAGGAAAAACTCAACCAAGCAACTAAAGACCTAAATAACTACATTGAACGCCTAGCCCTAACAGACATCTACAGAATATACATTCAGCATCAGTATACACATTCTTCGCAGCAGCTCGAGAAAGAGTCTCCAAAATAGAACATATCCTATATCACATAGAAATTCTATCCAAATTGAAAGAAAAATTATTTGAATTCCCATATCTTGTCAGACCACAACAGAATAAACCTAGAATTTAAAAAGCTAAAGCAAAAAAATGTTCCCAAACCCATGAAGACTGAACAACACATTGCTGAATGACCAGTGAGGCACTGGATACATTAGAATGAAAATCTGAAAGTTTCTGAAATTTAACAAATTGAACACACAAAATAACAACTCCTCTGGGAAACAGTAAATGCAGTACTTAGAGGAAAATTTATAACTCTAAGTGCCTACATCAAGCAATTGGGGAAATCTGAAGTCTTTTTTTTTTTAAATTATATACCTGAAAATTCTTGAAAACAGGAAAAAGGCCAAACCCAAAGCACAAGACAGAAAAAAATAAAAAAAATTAAATCAGAAATATCTAAATGAAGACAAACTAAAACATAAAAAGATCAACAAAACAGAATTGGTTGTTTCAATAAATTAACAGACTTGGCAGACCCTTACCAAATCTAAGAAGAGAACTTACATAGATAGAAAGATAAATAGAAAGCACACAGATTGGGAGAAGTTCGTTACTTGCTCTGCAACAGGCTATGGCCTTACATCTCAAATATATTTAGAGCCCTAGCAGTTAACTCCCCCAAAAAACAAATCTTCAAAGAAACAACCCTCTTAATAAGTGGGCTAAAGATTTAAAGAGAGACCTCTCTGAAGAAGAAATATCAATGGCCAATTGAAACATGAAGGAATATGCAACATTTCTGGCCATAGAAATACAAATAAAAGCAACATTGAGATGCCACCTCCCCCCAGTTTGATGACTATTATGAAGAAAACTAATAATAACAGAGGCTGGTCTGGTGGGAATGTAGCCAAACAGGAATGTTACTACACAATTTGTTGAAAAGTAAACTTGTTCAAATACTCCATAAAGAAGTAAACAGGTTCCTCAGAAGATCTCCCCTATAACCCAGCAATCCCACATCTGGACAATTACCCAAATGACCACAGACAAGGCCACATTAAAGTTACCATCACAACTATGTCAATTGTAGCAGTATTTACCATACCTAAGATAGGGAACCAACACAGATGCCTCTCAGTAGATGAATCGATCGAGAAAATGTCATATATATTCACAACAAAATTCTATGCTTCAGTCAGAAAGAATGACATTGCCCCGTTTGTAAGGAAATGGAAAGACTTGGAAAACATAATACATCAAACAAGCCACACCCAAAGAATCATAGGCTACCTGTTTTCACTAATTAAAAAAACTAGAATATGTCTAGGATATTCTTATAAAAGATCACAACAGCTCAATAGTTATATGCATGTCATCATAGAAAATGATGCTTATTGAAATGAGCTCCAAGAAATGGGTACAAGATGATTGTATAGTGAACTGCTTTTAGTTATTTCTATTTACTTTTTCCCCTTTGGATTATTCCCTGTAGTCACTATTTTTGATTTCTGTACCCTTTGTCTTATACATAAGTTTATCTGATTTGGGGAAGGGAAGGGAAATCACAGAAATGGTCGGACAAAGATTAACCAAAGCAACAGTGATATACACTAAGCACTATGTTAGAAATGAACTTTACAACTTTGGGGAAATGGGATATCAGTGTTGGGGGAAGCAGGAAAAAATGAGGAAGTGATAACACTGTAAAAAAAAGTACTTTTATTTATGTAACTGTAACCCACCCTTTGGAATATCACCTTCATAATAAAAATAAAC